>NC_057800.1:634132773-634401846 GCF_018294505.1 Triticum aestivum | reverse complement strand
CCCTAGCACGGGAAGCGCTGGCGTCGCCACCGCCGGAGCTCCGCCGAGCGTCGGCCTCGAGCGCAGCCTCTTCTTGCCGCCGCGGATGACCACGGCGCCGGGTGGCGTCGCGCCGGCGCCGTCCCGTGCCGCCGCCGCACCGTCGAAGAAGGTCCCCAATGCGGCGCGGACGAAGAAGGGCAAAACATCCGCGAAGAAAAACAAGGCGGCGGACGGCTCCGGCACCACGAAGGCGAGGGGAAAGAAGCTTGCAGGGTGTTCGACGGTCGCGGCGGCTACCGAAGCGCCGGCGAGCTCACTCGTTGAGCCGGCCGCCGACGCGCACCACGTGTTCGACGAAATGCCCCCAAGGTGAAAAAATTTCCAACTTTTCTTTTCTTCTTGTTTTTTCAATGCATCATCATTGCATATAGATAGCTTATCTGCATTGTTCAAAAAAATTTGTAGTCTCAACGATGATGCATACATGTCCACTATGGGTGTTGGGTCCAACAATTCGCATTGGTCTCAAACCAATGACATCCATTTCGAAGACCATGAGTTTGAGGTGGACGAGGAGGGTGAGGGAATTGTCGAGGCGCCGAAAGGAAGAGCGGGCAATTACTCAACCAACGATGACAAGTTACAATGCCATACTTATTTGCAAGTGTCGAGGGATCCATCCATTGGAGGTGATCAAAGTAGAGACGCGTATTGGGGGCGAATGAAAGAACACTTTGATGCTCACAACTTGAGTGGAATTGACCGCTCCGAGAGATCACTTCGGTCCCGATGGTCGACAATCAACTCGGATTGTCAAAAGTGGACGGCCGTACAAAAGGCAGTTGACAAGATTAACCCAAGTGGCACAAATGAGGATGATCGAGTAAGTGGCATCTCATATATGTTCATCATACTTGTTTTTGGTGAACGAAGTGCTAACTTGTTTTGTTTTTCTTGTAGTACAACATTGCACAAAACTTGTTCAAAGAAGAGACAAGGACAACCAAGAAGGGGAAGATCAAGAAAGGCGGGGTCTTTACCTTGCCTCATTGCTATGAAGTGTTAAAGGATGATGAGAAATGGAAGAAGCGTGATGGTTTGGAGGATTTGCATTTGAGCAACAAACGGAAGCGAGCAATTGAGATGAATGATGATGATGAGGAGGATGATGCATCAAGTGATGACGGCAAGAGAAGCCCCACACCCAACTCGGTTTCATACTCGAAGCCAAAACGACCGGATGGGTGCAAGAAAGACAAAACCGAAAAGAAGAAAAGGAAAGAAGATGATGAGCTCAAAAATGCTATGGAAGCTATTGTGAAGGCAAGGGTCGAAACCAATGAGGTGAGGAAAATGGCAAGGAACCAAGATGCCGTGGCCGAGGAGAGGAGGTTGGCGGCCGAGGAGAGAAGGGTGGCGGCCGAGGAGAGAAAGGTGGCTTTGGAGGAGAGGAAAGTGAGCAACGAGGAGCGAGCTAAGTTGTTGGAATGGGAGAAGCACTTGTTCTTCTTGGACACATCTAACCTCAATGCGGCGCAAAAAGAGTATGTCAATCTTGCCCAACAAGAAGTCTTGATCCAAAAAAGAGCCTTGGTTCGTGCAATGGGTGGCGGTGGCCTCGGCGCCATGGATGGCGGTGGCCTCGGCGCCATGGGAGGCATGGGTGGCTTCGGAGCCATGGGAGGCATGGGTGCACATCCGGCCGCCATGGGAGGCATGGGTGCACCTCCGGCCGCCATGGGAGGCATAAGTGCACCTCTGGCCGCCATGGGAGGCATGGGTGCACCTCCGGCCGCCATGGGAGGCATGGGTGGCTTTGGAGCATCCTCCGACGCTATGGCCGCCATGGGAGGCATGAGTTTTGCTTCTCTCATGGGAGGCATGGGTGCACCTCCGGCCGCCATGGGTGCAATGTCTTTCGATGTGCCTTCTCACACACATTCCCATGAAGATGCCGTTGAAGATCTTGCCAACACCGTCGGAGCTTCACATGATGCGGTGCGTGATGAGGAGAGGGAGGAAGATTCATCTTCGGAGGCGGAAGAGTCGTCTTCGGAAGATGAGGACGAAGACGAAGACGAGGAAGATGAAGATTGATGTGTCTTTCATGTCTTGATGAACTTTAGTTTGCATTTGAACTTGGTTGGATGAACTTGTGGGCATGATTTTGAACTTGTGGGCATGAACTTTTATGTATCAACTTGTTTGTGTCAAATTTCACATGTTCATTTTTGTCCAAAATATCATATATGCAAAATGCCCGGCGAGTCGCGCGCGCTGTATTTTTGCGCTCTGCTGGAGCGGCGCGCGCGCGCTGCATTATAGCGCGGCTACTGGAGCCAGCGCAGGCGGGCGCGCAAAACCAGCCGCAGCGCGCGCGGTAAACAAGTTTTTTGTGAGCGGCGCTTAGCGCGGCTGTTGGAGATGCTCTTAGTACGAATGTTTTCTATGTTTTGCAATGACCAAATGCACAATCCATCGTTTACTTTCTCCAAAAATATATATATTATAGGACTTGTTTGTGAAGGTCAAATATGCTGGCTTCTTCTAAATGGCAGACCTAACTTCTTGGCTTCGGTAGCGGTACCGGCAGTACGTACGTGTTTAGCCACTAAGACCTTGTACAATGGGAGGTGCTTAGAGAGATGCTTAAAAAAATAAACCGGGTTTTTCTGAAGCACCGGTGCCTATTTCTATAGGAGAGACGCTTAGTTAAGCGTCTATCTTATACAAATAAGCACTGGTGCTTAAAAAAGCTTGATTTATTTCTCTAAGCACCTCCCCTAAGCATCTCTCATTGTACAAGGCCTAATAGAGCCTCTGGCCTAACCAACAACCACTGATAGTACTCTAGTTGCAGCAAGATCATAGTGGGGAGTAACTTATAGTAGTGTCATATGCATGACACTAGTCTAAATTACTACCTTCATAATGCAAAGTAACATAATAGTAGTATCATAGATAGCTTCATTTATTAACTTGTAGACTCATCTTGTTTCGGAAAGCGCTATGTTACAGTAACATATTATGTTACCACCTCTCATTAACTATTTGCCACATAAACAAAATTTTATTGAAATGTGCTATGTTACTATCTAAGTTACTCTCAGCCTTAGGCCAAATTCTGTTTGCTCCTACGTGCCATTAACCCACTGGTGGTTGCCATTAAAGAAGGTCGCAACTTCCAAATAAGAGGAGGGAGGGGCCTCAGGGTCACATGCGCTGAAACACGCAGAGGAACAGGACAGGCTGCTGCAATACAGTATTTTGTGTCCAGCCACTGCTGGACAAAACGGCAAGTAGGTACGAGTGGTGCCCGTATGACTAGGCCACCAGGGCTTCTCGCCATCCCAACCACTACTTCTATACTCGGAGAGCAATCTCCCCGTAGTTTTTCCGTTACGTGCTCACATCAACTTGAAGCTTATATTAACACTTATCTCTACTCTCTTTCATTCAATGATTGGCCAGGATGACAAAGATTATGCTTAATCCGGAAGCGGTACGATCTTACGTGCACAAACTGAATTTATTAACAGCACATATGTCACTCAGTGTGTGAAAGCATTGTGGATGCCCTGTGTTGCTTGCCAATCAATCAGCAAGTGTTGGGAAATCGAAAAGGGACCTTTCGAGGAGCACGATGGATGTCGCGACGAGTTGCCGGTGGGGCACGCCGAAGCGGCTTCTGACGGAGGCGGCTTCCTTGGCCAGGCCACTAGACTGGATCGCGTTACGGGTAAATGAGAAGCCGCGTACCAACCAGCGATGTCATCCCCCTACCAACCAGCAAGAGTAAATTGCACAGAAGTACCACAATTGGAGCATTGGAAGCAGATTGATACCAAGTTTGGTAATTTTTACATGTCAGTATCAAGTCTGGGGCTATACGTTACAAAAAGGTCTAAATCGCGTATAAACGCGTATTGACAGTGTATCTGACCGGCGGGGCCCGCCTGTCAGCTGCCGACGTGGCATTTTTTTTGCAGAAAACCTCCCGCACCTCCTTCGTCCTCACGCGCGGCGGCGCTCGATCTGGATCGAGGGGAGGAGAGCACGACGGAGACCCCAGCGCTGGCCGACCGGCCGCATCACCGACGGCGAGAAGAGATCCCGCCGCGCTCGTCCTCGAATGAGTCACCAGGGAGGACTCGCGAGCCCGAGCGCCTCGGCACGCCGGAGCGGCTGCTCGACGGTGGGCTCACCAGCGGGACGCCGAGTGGCAAGGGAGCCGCGTCCCGTGGAGGACGGCATGCACGGGTATCCCGGCAGCAAGAAGGCGAGCGCGTGGCTGGCGGCGAGGATTTCCTCCTCGCCGGCCTCATCCCAGGGGGCGGACTCGAGGTAGTCGGCGCAGGCGGCGGCGGTGCGGGCGCAGCCGAGGTGCGCGGCGGCCTCGAGCAGGGCGAGCGCGCCGCTGAATCCGAAGCGGGAGACGGGGTCGGCGCCCTCAAGCAGGATCTGGCACGTCGGCCAGGCGTCGGAGAGGCGGTCGGCGAAGTAGCCGCTCCCGGCGGCGAGCACGCCGGAGTGGCAGTAGAGCCATTCGTCCCGGCCCGAGTCCGGCATCCGCAGTCGCACCACCACGTCGCTCGTCGCCCTGTCGCCGATCTTGGGCCGCGAGCAGAGGCCGCGGCGGCGCGACCAGAGGCCGCGGCGGCGCGAGCAGGGGCAGCTCCGGCGCGAGCGGGGGCGGCGGTGATGCGAGAGGAGCTCGGGCTCGAGGGGATCCTCCCCTCGATCCAGACCGGGCGCCGCCGTGCGGGGGTTTTCTGCAAAAAAAATGCCACGTCGGCAGCTGACAGGCGGGCCCCGCCGGTCAGATACACTGTCAATACGCGTTTATACGCGATTTAGACCTTTTTGTAACGTATGGCCCCAGATTTGGTACTGACATGTAAAAATTATCAAGCTTGGTACCAATCTGCTTCCAATGCCCCAGTTGTGGTACTTCTGTGCAATTTACTCAACCAGCAACAACCACATCCGTCTCATTGTCCCACGTTGTTCTCTTCTGCATCTTGAACCTCCCCGTCCAAAAGGAAGCTATCCAGATCAGACCACAGAGTGGGCGAGGGCCCCTACACACACTAGGGGAGTACTAGTACTAGTTGCTCAGCTGATTGAATGGTTTGTGGGGATCAGCAGGGCCACGACGCCCGGAGGAACCACTTTGGGTCCGCATCTACCACTCCAAGTGTGGATCGCAATCACATCGCTGTTCCGTAGTATAGATCGCGCCGGGACTGGTCGCTTTTGCCAAAACACGCGGTTACGTGACACGGGTTTCATCCCCGCGTAAACGATGAGACAAGACCCCTATGGTGATAACTGATACTAAGTGCTTCCACAAGCCTGGGAGAGATTCCCGTTCACTCGTGCAAATCGCGGCCAATCAGCGGCAGGGTTCCGACGGGGGACGTGGCCAGCTTCGATCCGGTAAATGACCTCCACGAATCATCGTCCATCCGGCGGACGTACCCAGACAGCAACATAAAGCTTTGTGAAACCTCGCCGGTGATCCCTCGCTCATGGTTATCTCCTCGCGCATGTGTCACGCTTGGCATCGCCGCCTCCCTAGCCGGCCGGCCGGTCCAACTCGCGCGCGCCATGTCACGGCACGGCTCCCCGCCGGCGTGTCCACACGGTCCACGGCTGCCTCGGCGCGCGTCGAGCTACCGGCTACTACGACGGATGCAGAGGCTTGCAAGCTTTGCATGCGTTGGTGGGAGTGATCCGTTCCCGCCGTGCAAGCAACCGGCGGAAGTTCCCAAAAACGGGTGGATTGCGAGCGTGCCAATGCCAATAATACATCGGGTGAAGACGTACTGTGGCGTGGTATACGGGCACAGGGATCCGGGCCCGTCTGTGGAAATAGTGCCAGTATTGTAACGGTACCGATCATCAGTCGCTCTCGGGAGTACTATCTTGCTACGGAGCGTAGCACGGCGGAAAATAGCGCCTGCGAAAACAACGGTTGCCGCCTTGGTTCAGCTACCGGTGATAAGCGGTGTACCATGCATGTGCTGTAGAGTACGTAGGAGATACGGAACCCACAGAGAAAAATGCACTGACCTGACATGGAAATCCTGCCTGCTACAGCTACAGCTACAGAGCCGTCGTTACAGGACGAGCAAGGGCTTACCGGTTCTGTGCTACAGCGCTACTAATCGTTTCTGTGCGAATTAGAGGGCCACGTGTACACTTAGTCGACTCGGTTATTGAAAGACCAATATATAGTCAGCAGCCAATCATGGTGCAAATGCTCCATTCCCCCCATATTATTAGCTAATCAGAGAGAGAAGCACGTCCACACTGCCCTGGCAAATAATTGGTGGTCGATCGGGTGTGCGTACGTACGTGTTTGCATGCAGCAAGCAAAGGCGAAATGACCAAGAACATGGGACGCCTGGTTGGTGAGGCCGGGAGACTAAAACGTCCGACGTGTCGGCACGAACCCATGACTCATGATACGTGCTCTGACCTTGATCTTGTTTTTGGAGCGATCAGAGCGAGTGGCGTCCGGCTTCAAATTTTCTCGTTTCAAACATGATCGCACATGAAGCAAACGTTGACCTTACCTTATTATACTCCAACGATTGAATAGCAGGAGTAGTACGTATGAGGATGCCGACTCCTTCACCAACCATCGCTGCCTCAGGTGCCACACACTGGAAACCTCACACGCCATACTTCAGTAATAATAGTAATCAACATGATTTATCTTCCAAATCATAAGCACTAAGACCCTAAAAAAATCCAAAAGCACTAAGCAGAAATGTGGTACTACGTGGTGCATGCAAAAATGTGGAAAGCGTACAAGAAAGTACTCGATGATGACAGGCATAGCAAACCCCAAAGATTATTTGGTGTTATTAAGTCTTAATAAAACGTAATGTCGACGTCCAACTTACCCGCAAGAAACTCCTTTCATGGTTTGACAGAGGATGATTAGTTTTGTGTGCAACAAGTGGCATTAGACAAAAAGGCAAGGAAGGTTCCAATGGTAGTTATGTCCCTCCAGGTGTAAAACGAAAATGGCATTCAACTTGCCCATGACATAATCAGCAATACAAACTATAACCACCAAAGACGTGTTACATATATCCATTTGCACCAGAGTCCAGAATCTGCTTGCTCTTTACGCATTTTGTATGATGAAGCAGGCCCACCATGAAGCTCTAAGTTAAATTATGCAACTACTACAAGTGACATTTCTACTTGTCCTTTGGCGAGTTTGAACCCAGCTAGGTTGGTAGGCTAACTTATCACCATATCCCCCACGACAGCAGATTTGCAACCTCATGTCATTTTCACATAAATATGAGATGGCCAACTATATATATTTTTCATGTCTGCCTCTATCAGCCGATGGATGGTTTCGAAGAGCGTCTGTCTATTTTAAAAATCAGATACCCTTTTCATTTCCAATTGATCATCGAGTAATGATAATATCTCCATGTTTAGAAATATATGTTTGTCAAATGTGTGCGGTCAAAGTTTCTTAAAATTTACCATATTTTACATATGCATTGGCATATACCATATGAACAAGAACAATTCATGTATACATGTTTTCATATTTTGAAACATATTGTAATGAAAATTACCGAGTTCCGCAGTGGTGACTACAAAATAGATGAAAGGAATAATATGTTGTTTTTATCTCCTTGAGGGCCTAAATACTCCAGCATAAATTCCCTACCTACCCAAAACACACCACATGCTCTGTTATCGCACTATATCCTGATGGGGAACGCAATAATTTCAACAACAAAAAAATCCTACGCACACGCAAGATCATGGTGATGCATAGCAACGAGAGGGGAGAGTGTTGTCTACGTACCCTCGTAGACTGTAAGCGGAAGCGTTATGACAACGCAATTGATGTAGTCGTACGTCTTCACGATCGACCGATCCTAGTACCGAAGGTACGGCACCTCTGCAATCTGCACATGTTCTGCTCGGTGACGTCCCACGAACTCACGATCCAGCAGAGTGTCGAGGGAGAGCTTCATCAACACGACGGCGTGATGACGGTGATGATGATGCTACCGGAACAGGGCTTCGCCTAAGCACCGCTACGATATGACCGAGGTGGATTATGGTGGAGGGGGGCACCGCACACGGCTAAAAGATCAATGATCAACTTGTGTGTTCATGGGGTGCCCCCTCTCCCGTATATAAAGCAGTGGAGGAGGGGAGGGGCCGGCCCTCTCCATCGCGCGCCCTAGAGGAGTCCTACTCCCATCGGGAGTAGGATTCCCCCCTTCCCTAGTTGGAGTAGGAGAGGAAGGGAAGGAGGAGTAGGAGAGGAAGGGAAGGAGGAGTAGGAGAGAAGGAAAGCCCCCCCCCCCAAACCTATTCCTATTCGGCCTCCTGCCCAAGGGGGGTGCACCAGCCCCTTGTGGGCTGGTGTGCTTCCTCCTTATGGCTCCTAAGGCCCATAACTTCTCCCGGGGGGTTTCGATAACCTCCCGGTACTCCAAAAAAATGCCAGAACCACTCGGAACCATTCCGATGTCCAAACATAGGCTTCCAATATATCAATCTTTATGTATCGACCATTTCGAGACTCCTCATCATGCCCGTGATCACATCCGGGACTCCGAACAACCTTCGGTTCATAAAAACACATAAACTCATAATATCGGTCGTCACCGAATGTTAAGCGTGCGGACCCTACGGGTTCGAGAACTATGTAGACATGACCGAGACTCACTTCCGGTCAATAACCAATAGCGGAACTTGGATGCTCATATCGGTTCTTACATATTCTACGAAGATCTTTATCGGTCAAACCGCATAACAACATACGTTGTTCCCTTTGTCATCGGTATGTTACTTGCCCGAGATTCGATCGTCGGTATCTCAATACCAAGTTCAATCTCATTACCGGCAAGTCTCTTTACTCGTTCCGTAATGCATCATCCCGCAACTAACTCATTAGTCACAATGCTCGCAAGGCTTATAGTGATGTGCATTACCGAGAGGGCCCAGAGATACCTCTCCGACAATCGGAGTGACAAATCCTAATCTCGATCTATGCCAACTCAACAAACACCATCGGAGGCACCTATAGAGCACCTTTATAATCACCCAGTTACGTTGTGATGTTTGGTAGCACACAAAGTGTTCCTCTGGTATTCGGGAGTTGCATGATCTCATAGTCATAGGAACACGTATAAGTTATGGTGAAAGCAATAGCAACAAACTAAACGATCATCGTGCTAAGCTAACGAATGGGTCAAGTCAATCACATCATGCTCTAATGATGTGATCCCGTTAATTAAATGACAACTCATGTCTATGGTTAGGAAACATAACCATCATTGATTCAACGAGCTAGTCAATTAGAGGCAAACTAGTGACACTTTGTTTGTCTATGTATTCACACATGTACTAAGTTTCCGGTTAATACAATTTTAGCATGAATAATAAACATTTATCATGATATAAGGAAATAAATAATAACTTTATTATTGCCTCTAGGGCATATTTCCTTCAGTCTTCCACTTGCACTAGAGTCAATAATCTAGTTAACATCGCTATGTGATTAACACCAAAAGAGTGATCATGTTTTGCTTGTGAGAGAAGTTTAGTCTATGGGTCTGCGACATTCAGATCCGTATGTATTTTGCAAATTTTATGTCTACAATACTCTGCACGGAGCTACTCTAGCTAATTGCTCTCACTTTCAATATGTATCTAGATCGATGTAAAAAGCTTGCATCGACGTAACTCTTTACGACGAACTCTCTTATCACCTCCATAATCGAGAAATATTTCCTTAGTCCTCTAAGGATAAT
Source organism: Triticum aestivum (assembly GCF_018294505.1). Lineage (NCBI taxonomy): Eukaryota > Viridiplantae > Streptophyta > Magnoliopsida > Poales > Poaceae > Triticum > Triticum aestivum. The sequence goes on along the minus strand of NC_057800.1, from coordinate 634,392,055 downwards.
TTCGACCGCTGTCCAGTGATCTACTCTTAGATCACTATTGTATTCTCTTGCCAGAATCATTCTAAGGTATACAATAAGACTGGTACACAGCATAGCATACTTTATAGAACCTATGACTGAGGCATAGGGAATGACTTTTCATTCTCTTTCTATTTTCTGCTGTGGTCGGGTTTTGAGTCTTTACTCAACTTCACACCTTGTAACATAGGCAAGAACTCCTTCTTTGACTGTTCCATTTTGAACTACTTCAAAATCTTGTCTAAGTATGTACTCATTGAATTTTTTATCAAGCGTCTTGATCTATCTCTATAGATCTTGATGCTCAATGTGTAAGCAGCTTCACCGAGGTCTTTATTTGAAAAATTCTTATTCAAGTATCCTTTTATGCTATCCAGAAATTCAGTATCATTTCCGATCAACAATATGTCATCCACATATAATATCAGAAATGCTACACAGCTCCTACTCACTTTCTTGTAAATACAGGCTTCTCGAAAAGTCTGTACAAAACTATATGCTTTATCAACTCATCAAAGCGTATATTCCAACTCCGAGATGCTTGCACGAGTCCATAGATGGATCGCTGGAGCTTGCACACTTTGTTAGTACCTTTAGGATTGACAAAACTTTCTTGTTGTATCATATACAACTCTTCTTTAACAAATCCATTAAGGAATGCAGATTTGACATCTGTTTGCCAGATTTCATAAAATGTGGCAATTGCTAACATGATTCGGACCGACTTAAGCATCGCTACGAGTGAGAAAATCTCATCGCAATCAACACCTTGAACTTGTCAAAAACCTTTTTGCGACAATTTGAGCTTTGTAGATAGTAACACTACTATCAGCGTCCGTCTTCCTCTTGAAGATCCATTTATTCTCAATGGCTCGCCGATCATTGGGCAAGTCAATCAAATTCCATACTTTGTTCTTTATATATGGATCCCATCTCAAATTTCATGGCCTTAAGCCATTTCGTGGAATTTGGGCTCATCATTGTGTTGGGGAACGTTGCAGAAAACAAAAATTTTCCTACGGTTTCACCAAGATCTATCTAGGAGTTCATCTAGCAACAAGTGATTGGATTGCATCTACATACCTTTGTAGATCACGCGCGGAAGCATTCAAAGAACGGGGATGAGGAAGTCGTACTCGACGTGATCCAAATCACCGGAGATCCTAGCGCTGAACGGACGACACCTCCGCGTTCAACACACGTACGGTCAGCGTAACGTCTCCTCCTTATTGATCCAGCAAGGGGGAAGGAGATGTTGAGGAAGATGGCACCAGCAGCAGCACGACGGCGTGGTGGTGATGGAGCTGCAGTACTCCGGCAGGGCTTCGCCAAGCTCTATGGAGGAGGAGGAGGTGTTGGAGAGGGAGAGGGAGGCACCAAAGGCAAAGGTAAGACGTCCTCCATCCCCCCACCATATATAGGGGGGCCTAGGGGGGGGGGCGCCGGCCCTAGGAGATGCAATCTCCTAGGGGGGCAGCGGCCAAGGGGTGGGGGGCTTGCCCCCCAAGCAAGGGGGCGCCCCCCCCTTTAGGGTTTCCCCCCACCCTAGGCGCATGGGCCCTAGGGGAAGTGGCGCCCCAGCCCAATTTGGGCTGGACCCCTTCCCACTTCAGCCCATGGGGCCCTCCGGGATAGGTGGCCCCATCCGGTGGACCCCCGGGACCCTTCCGGTGGTCCCGGTACAATGCCGGTGACCCCGAACCTTGTCCCGACGGCCGAAATAGCACTTCCTATATATAATTCTTTACCTCCGGACCATTCCGGAACTCCTCGTGACGTCCGGGATCTCATCCGGGACTCCGAACAACATTCAGGTTACTGCATATACATATCCCTACAACCCTAGCGTCACCGAACCTTAAGTGTGTAGACCCTACGGGTTCGGGAGACATGTAGACATGACCGAGACAGCTCTCTAGTCAATAACCAACAGCGGGATCTGGATACCCATGTTGGCTCCGACATGCTTCTCGATGATCTCATCGGATGAACCACGATGTCGAGGATTCACAGAACCCCGTATACAATTCCCTTCGTCAATCGATATGTTACTTGCCTGAGATTCGATCGTCGGTATCCCAATACCTTGTTCAATCTCGTTACCGGCAAGTCACTTTACTCGTACCATAATGCATGATCCCGTGACCAGACACTTGGTCACTTTGAGCTCATTATGATGATGCATTACCGAGTGAGCCCAGTGATACCTCTCCGTCATACGGAGTGACAAATCCCAGTGTTGATCCGTGTCAACCCAACAGACACTTTCGGAGATACCCGTAATATACCTTTATAGTCACCCAGTTATGTTGTGACGTTTGGTATACCCAGAGCACTCCTAAGGTATCCGGGAGTTACACGATCTCATGGTCTAAGGAAAAGATACTTGACATTGGAAAAACTCTAGCAAACGAACTATACGATCTTGTGCTATGTTTAGGATTGGGTCTTGTCCATCACATCATTCTCCTAATGATGTGATCCCGTTATCAATGACATCCAATGTCCATAGTCAGGAAACCATGACTATCTGTTGATCAACGACCTAGTCAACTAGAGGCTTACTAGGGACATGTTGGTGTCTATGTATTCACACATGTATTACGATTTCCGGATAACACAATTATAGCATGAATAAAAGACAATTATCATGAACAAGGAAATATAATAATAATGCTTTTATTATTGCCTCTAGGGCATATTTCCAACAGTCTCCCACTTGCACTAGAGTCAATAATCTAGTTACATTGTGATGAATCGAACACCCATGGAATTCTGGTGTTGATCATGTTTTGCTCTAGAGAGAGGTTTAGTCAACGGATCTGCTACATTCAGGTCCGTATGCACTTTACAAATATCTATGTCTCCATCTTGAACATTTTCACGAATGGAGTTGAAGCGACGCTTGATGTGCCTTGTCTTCTTGTGAAACCTGGGCTCCTTGGCAAGAGCAATAGCTCCAGTGCTGTCACAGAAGAGCTTGATCGGCCCTGACGCATTGGGTATGACTCCTAGGTCGGTGATGAACTCCTTCACCCAAATTGCTTCATGCGCTGCCTCCGAGGCTGCCATGTACTCCGCTTCACATGTAGATCCCGCCACGACGCTCTGCTTGCAACTGCACCAGCTTACTGCCCCACCATTCAAAATATACACGTATCCGGTTTGTGACTTAGAGTCATCCAGATCTGTGTCGAAGCTAGCATCGACGTAACCTTTTACGACGAGCTCTTCGTCACCTCCATAAACGAGAAACATTTCCTTAGTCCTTTTCAGGTACTTCAGGATATTCTTGACCGCTGTCTAGTGTTCCTTGCCGGGATTACTTTGGTACCTTCCTACCAAACTTACGGCAAGGTTTACATCAGGTCTGGTACACAGCATGGCATACATAATAGAACCTATGGCTGAGGCATAGGGGATGACACTCATCTCTTCTATATCCTCTGCCATGGTCGGACATTGAGCTGAGCTCAATTTCATACCTTGCAACACAGGCAAGAACCCCTTCTTAGACTGATCCATATTGAACTTCTTCAATATCTTATCAAGGTATGTGCTTTGTGAAAGACCTATAAGGCGTCTTGATCTATCTCTATAGATCTTGATGCCTAATATATAAGCAGCTTCTCCAAGGTCCTTCATTGAAAAACTCTTATTCAAGTAGGCCTTAATGCTGTCCAAAAGCTCTATATCATTTCCCATCAAAAATATGTCATCTACATATAATATGAGAAATGCTACAGAGCTCCCACTCACTTTCTTGTAAACGCAGGCTTCTCCATAAGTCTGCATAAACCCAAACGCTTTGATCATCTCATCAAAGCGAATGTTCCAACTCCGAGATGCTTGCACCAGCCCATAAATCGAGCGTTGGAGCTTGCACACCTTGTCAGCATACTTAGGATCGACAAAACCTTCCGGCTGCATCATATACAATTCTTCCTTAAGGAAACCATTAAGGAATGCCGTTTTGACATCCATTTGCCATACTTCATAATCATAGAATGCGGCAATTGCTAACATGATTCGAATGGACTTCAGCTTCGCTACCGGTAAGAAAGTCTCATCGTAGTCAACCCCTTGAACTTGTCGATAACCCTTAGCGACAAGCCGAGTTTATAGATGGTCACATTACCATCCGCGTCTGTCTTCTTCTTAAAGATCCATTTATTTTCTATGGCTCGCCGCTCTACGGGCAAGCCAGTCAAAGTCCATACTTCGTTTTCATACATGGATCCTATCTCGGATTTCATGGCTTCCAGCCATTTGTCGGAATCCGGGCCCGCCATTGCTTCTTCATAGTTCGAAGGTTCACCGTTGTCTAACAACACGATTTCCAAAACAGGGTTGCCGTACCAATCTGGTGCGGAACATGTCCTTGTGGACCTTCGAATTTCAGTAGGAGCTTGATCAGAAGTATCTTTATCATCATCATTAACTTCCTCCCTAGTCGGTGCAGGCACCTCAGGAACATTTTCTTGAGTTGCGCCATTTTCCGGTTCAAGAGGTAATACTTCATCAAGTTCTACTTTCCTCCCACTTAATTCTTTCGAGAGAAACTCCTTCTCTAGAAAGGATCCATTCTTGGCAACAAAGATCTTGCCTTCGGATCTGAGGTAGAAGGTATACCCAATAGTTTCTTTAGGGTATCCTATGAAGACGCATTTTTCCGACTTGGGTTCGAGCTTTTCAGGTTGAAGTTTCTTGACATAAGCATCGCATCCCCAAACTTTTAGAAACGATAGCTTAGGTTTCTTTCCAAACCATAATTCATGCGGTGTCGTCTCAATGGATTTCGACGGAGCCCTATTTAAAGTGAATGCGGTAGTCTCTAAAGCATAGCCTCAAAAAGATAGCGGTAAATCGATAAGAGACATCATAGATCGCACCATATCTAATAGAGTGCGATTACGACGTTCGGACACACCATTACGCTGAGGTGTTCCAGGTAGCGTGAGTTGTGAAACTATTCCACATTTTCTTAAGTGTGTGCCAAACTCGTGACTCAAGTATTCTCCTCCACGATCTGATCGCAGGAACTTGATTTTCCTGTCACGTTGATTCTCAACCTCACTCTGAAATTCCTTGAACTTTTCAAAAGTCTTAGACTTGTGTTTCATTAAGTAGACATACCCATATCTACTCAAGTCATCAGTGAGGGTGAGAACATAACGATAGCCACCGCGAGCCTCAACACTCATTGGACCGCACACATCAGTATGTATGATTTCCAATAAGTTGGTTGCTCGCTCCATTGTTCCTGAGAACGGAGTCTTGGTCATTTTACCCATGAGGCATGGTTCGCACGTGTCAAATGATTCGTAATCAAGAGACTCTAAAAGTCCATCAGCATGGAGCTTCTTCATGCGTTTGACACCTATGTGACCAAGGCGGCAGTGCCACAAGTATGTGGGACTATCATTATCAATCTTACATCTTTTGGTACTCACATTATGAACATGTGTAGTATTACGCTCGAGATTCATTAAGAATAAACCATTCACCATTGGAGCATGACCATAAAACATATCTCTCATATAAATAGAACAACCATTATTCTCGGATTTAAATGAGTAGCCATCTCGAATTAAACGAGATCCTGATACAATATTCATGCTCAAAGCTGGCACTAAATAACAATTATTAAGGTTTAAAACCAATCCCGAAGGTAAATGTAGAGGTAGCGTGCCGACGGCGATCACATTGACCTTGGAACCATTCCCGATGCGCATCGTCACCTCGTCCTTCGCCAGTCTCCGCTTATTCCGCAGCTCCTGTTTTGAGTTACAAATGTGAGCAACCGCACCGGTATCAAATACCCATGAGCTACTACGAGTACTGGTAAGGTACACATCAATTACATGTATATCACATATACCTTTTGTTTTGCCGGCCTTCTTGTCTGCTAAGTATTTGGGGCAGTTCTGTTTCCAGTGACCACTTCCCTTGCAATAAAAGCACTCAGTCTCGGGCTTGGGTCCATTCTTTGGCTTCTTCCCGGCAGCTTGCTTGCCGGGCGCGGCAACTCCCTTGCCGTCCTTCTTGAAGTTCTTTTTACCCTTGCCCTTCTTGAACTTGGTGGTTTTATTGACCATCAATACTTGATGTTCCTTTTTGACTTCTACCTCTGCTGATTTCAGCATTGAAAATACCTCAGGAACGGTCTTTTCCATCCCCTGCATATTGAAGTTCATCACAAAGCTCTTGTAGCTCGGTGGAAGCGACTAGAGGATTCTGTCAATGACCGCGTCATCCGGGAGATTAACTCCTAGCTCAGTCAAGCGGTTATGTAACCCAAACATAGTGAGTATGTGCTCACTGACATAACTGTTTTCCTCCATCTTACAACTGAAGACCTTGTCGGAGACTTCATATCTCTCGACCCGGGCATGAGCTTGAAAAACCATCTTCAGCTCTTCGAACATCTCATATGCTCCATGTCTCTCAAAACGCTTTTGGAGCCCCGGCTCTAAGCTGTAAAGCATGCCGCACTGAACGAGGGAGTAGTCATCAGCACGTGTCTGCCAAGCGTTCATAACGTCTTCGTTCTATGGGACGGTTGCGTCACCTAGCGGTGCTTGTAGGACATATTCTTTCTTGGCAGCTATGAGGATGATCCTCAGGTTCCGGACCCAGTCCGTGTAGTTGCTGCCATCGTCTTTCAGCTTGGTTTTCTCTAGGAACGCTTTGAAGTTGAGGACTACGTTGGCCATTTGATCTACAAGACATATTGTAAAAATTTTAGACTAAGTTCATGATAATTAAGTTCATCTAATCAAATTATTCAATGAACTCCCACTTAGATAGACATCCCTCCAGTAATCTAAGTATAACATGATCTGAGTTAACTAGGTCGTGTCCGATCATCACGTGAGACGGACTAGTCAACATCGGTGAACATCTTCATGTTGATCGTATCTTCTATACGACTCATGCTCGACCTTTCGGTCTTCTGTGTTCCAAGGCCATGTCTGTACATGCTAGGCTCATCAAGTCAACCTAAGTGTTTGCATGTGTAAATCTGTCTTACACCCGTTGTATGTGAACGTTGGAATCTAACACCCGATCATCACGTGGTGCTTCGAAACAACGAACTGTCGCAACGGTGCACAGTTAGGGGGAACACTTTCTTGAAATTATTATGAGGGATCATCTTATTTATTACCGTCGTTCTAAGTAAACAAGATGCAGAAACATGATAAACATCACATGCAATCAAACAATAATAGTGACATGATATGGCCAATATCACATAGCTCCTTTGATCTCCATCTTGGGGCTCCATGATCATCTTGTCACCGGCATGACACCATGATCTCCATCATCATGATCTCCATCATCGTGTCTCCATGAAGTTGCTCGCCAACTATTACTTCTACTACTACGGCTAACGCGTTTAGCAATAAAGTAAAGTAATTTACATGGCGTTTCTCAATGACACGCAGGTCATACAAAAATAAAGACAACTCCTATGGCTCCTGCCGGTTGTCATACTCATCGACATGCAAGTCGTGATTCCTATTACAATAGCATGAACATCTCATACATCACATATATATCATTCATCATTCATCACAACTTTGGCCATATCATATCACAAAGCACTTGCTGCAAAAACAAGTTAGACGTCCTCTAATTGTTGTTGCAAGTTTTACGTGGCTGAAATAGGGTTCTAGCAAGAACGTTTTCTTACCTACGTGAAAGCCACAACATGATTTGTCAACTTCTATTTACCCTTCATAAGGACCCTTTTCATCGAATCCGCTCCAACTAAAGTGGGAGAGATAGACACCCGCCAGCCACCTTATGCAACTAGTGCATGTCAGTCGGTGGAACCGGTCTCACGTAAGCGTACGTGTAAGGTTGGTCCGGGCCGCTTCATCCCACAATACCGTTGAAGCAAGATAAGACTAGTAGCGGTAAGAAAGTTGACAACATGAACACCCACAACAAATTGTGTTCTACTCGTGCAAGAGAACTACGCATAGACCTAGCTCATGATGCCACTGTTGGGGAACGTTGCAGAAAAAAAAAATTCCTACGGTTTCACCAAGATCTATCTAGGAGTTCATCTAGCAACGAGTGATTGGATTGCATCTACATACCTTTGTAGATCACGCGCGGAAGCGTTCAAAGAACGGGGATGAGGAAGTCGTACTCGACGTGATCCAAATCACCGGAGATCCTAGCGCTGAACGGACGGCACCTCCGCGTTCAACACACGTACGGTCAGCGTAACATCTCCTCCTTCTTGATCCAGCAAGGGGGAAGGAGAGGTTGAGGAAGATGGCACCAGCAGCAGCACGACGGCGTGGTGGTGATGGAGCTGCAGTACTCCGGCAGGGCTTCGCCAAGCTCTATGGAGGAGGAGGTGTTGGAGAGGGAGAGGGAGGCACCAAAGGCAAAGGTAAGAGGTCCTCCATCCCCCCCACTATATATAGGGGGGCCTAGGGGGGGCGGCCCTAGGAGATGCAATCTCCTAGGGGGGCGGCGGCCAAGGGGTGGGGGGCTTGTCCCCCAAGCAAAGGGGGCGCCCCCCTTTAGGGTTTCCCCCCACCCTAGGCGCATGGGCCCTAGGGGAAGTGGCGCCCCAGCCCACTTTGGGCTGGATCCCTTCCCACTTCAGCCCATGGGGCCCTTCGGGATAGGTGGCCCCACCCGGTGGACCCCCGGGACCCTTCCGGTGGTCCAGGTACAATGCCGATGACCCCGAAACTTGTCCCGACGGCCGAAATAGCACTTCCTATATATAATTCTTTACCTCCGGACCATTCCGGAACTCCTCGTGACGTTTGGGATCTCATACAGGACTCTGAACAACATTCGGGTTACTGCATATACATATCCCTACAACCCTAGCGTCACCGAACCTTAAGTGTGTAGACCCTACGGGTTCGGGAGACATGTAGACATGACCGAGACAGCTCTCTGGTCAATAACCAACAACGGGATCTGGATACCCATGTTGGCTCCCACATGCTCCTCGATGATCTCATCGGATGAACCACGATGTCGAGGATTCACGCAACCCCGTATACAATTCCCTTCGTCAATCGATATGTTACTTGCCCGAGATTCGATCGTCGGTATCCCAATACCTCGTTCAATCTCGTTACCGGCAAGTCACTTTACTCGTACCGTAATGCATGATCCCGTGACCAGACACTTGGTCACTTTGAGCTCATTATGATGATGCATTACCGAGTGGGCCCAGTGATACCTCTTTGTCGTACGGAGTGACAAATCCCAGTCTTGATCCGTGTCAACCCAACAGACACTTTCGGAGATACCCGTAGTATACCTTTATAGTCACCCAGTTACGTTGTGACGTTTGGTATACCCAGAGCACTCCTACGGTATCCAGGAGTTACACGATCTCATGGTCTAAGGAAAAGATACTTGACATTGGAAAACTCTAGCAAACGAACTATACGATCTTGTGCTATGTTTAGGATTGGGTCTTCTCCATCACATCATTCTCCTAATGATGTGATCCCGTTATCAATGACATCCAATGTCCATAGTCAGGAAACCATGACTATGTGTTGATCAACGAGCTAGTCAACTAGAGGCTTACTAGGGACATGTTGGTGTCTATGTATCCACACATGTATTACGATTTCCGGATAACACAATTATAGCATGAATAAAAGACAATTATCATGAACAAGGAAAAATAGTAATAATGCTTTTATTATTGCCTCTAGGGCATATTTCCAACACATTGCTTCCTCATAGTTCGTAGGTTCGTCATGGTCTAGTAACATGACTTCCAGAAAGGATTACCGTACCACTCTGGTGCGGACCATACTCTGGTTGTCCTACGAGGTTCGGTAGTAACTTGATCTGAAGTTTCATGATCATCATCATTAGCTTCCTCACTAATTGGTGTAGAAATCACTAGAACTGATTTCTGTGATGAACTACTTTCCAATTCGGGAGAAGGTACAATTACCTCATCAAGTTCTACATTCCTCCCACTCACTTCTTTAGAGAGAAACTTCTTCTCTAGAAAGGATCCACTCTTAGCAACAAAGATCTTGCCTTTTGGATCTGTGATAGAAGGTGTAGCCAACAGTTTCTTTTGGGTATCCTATGAAGATGCACTTTTCCGATTTGGGTTTGAGCTTATAAGGTGAAACTTTTTCACATAAGCATCACAACCCCAAACTTTAAGAAATGACAGTGTAGGTTTCTAGCCAAACCATAGTTCATACGGTGTCGTCTCAACAGATTAGACGGTGCCCTATTTAACGTGAATGTAGCTGTCTCTAATGCATAACCCCAAAATGATAGTGGTAAATCGGTAAGAGACATCATAGATTGCACTATATCCAATAAAGTACGGTCATGACGTTCGGACACACCATTATGCTGTGGTGTTCCAGGTGGCATAAATTTGTGAAACTATTCCACATTGTTTTAGTTGAAGACCAAACTTGTAACTCAAATATTTGTCTCCACAATCAGATCGTAGAAACTTTATTTTCTGTTTACGATGATTTTCCACTTCACTCTGAAGTTCTTTGAACTTTTCAAATGTTTCAGACTTATGTTTCATCAAGTAGATATACCCATATCTGCTCAAATCATCTGTGAAGGTCAGAAAATAAAGATACCCGCCGCGAGCCTCAACACTCATCGGACTGCATACATCAGTATATATTATTTTCAATAAGTCCGTTGCTCACTCCGTTGTTCCGGAGAATGGAGTCTTAGTCATCTTGCCCATGAGGCATGGTTCACAAGCATCAAGTGATTCATAATCAAGTGATTCCAAAAGCCCATCAGCATGGAGTTTCTTCATGCGCTTTACACTAATATGACCTAAACGGCAGTGCCACAAATAAGTTGCACTATCATTATTAACTTTGCATCTTTTGGGTTCAATATTATGAATATGTGTATCACTACGATCGAGATTCAATAAATCATTTATATTGAGTGTATGACCATAGAAGGTTTTATTCATGTAAAAGAACAACAATTATTCTTTGACTTAAAAATGAATAACAGTATTGCAATAAACATGATCCAATCATATTCATGCTCAACGCAAACACCAAATAACATTTATTTTAGGTTCAACACTAATCTCGAAGGTAAAGGGAGTGTGCGATGGTGATCTTATCAACCTTGGAATTACTTCCAACACACATCTTCACCTCGTCCTTAAATACTCTCTGTTTATTTTGCAACTCCCGTTTCGAGTTACTACTCTTAGCAACTGAACCAGTATCAAATACCGAGGGGTTGCTATAAACACTAGTAAAGTACACATCAATAACATGTATATCCAATGTACCTTTGTTCAGTATGCCATCCTTGTTATCCGCCAAGTATCTAGGGCAGTTCCACTTCCAGTGACCATTTCCTTTGCAGTAGAAGCACTCAGTTTCAGGCTTGGGTCTAGCTTTGGGCTTCTTCATGGGAGTGGCAACTTGCTTGCCATTCTTCTTAAAGTTCCATTTCTTTCCATTTCCCTTTTACTTGAAACCAGTGGTCTTGTCAACTATCAACACTTGATGCTTCTTGATTTCTACCTTCGCTGATTTCAGCATCACGAAGAGCTTGGGAATTAGTTTCATCATCCCTTGCATATTATTGTTCAACACAAAGTTCCAGTAACTTGGTGATAGTGACTAGAGAACTCTGTCAATCACTATTTTATCTGGAAGATTAACTCCCACTTGATTCAAGCAATTGTAGTACTCAGACAATCTGAGCACATGCTCATTGGTTGAGCTATTCTCCTCCATCTTGTAGGCAAAGTATTGTCAGAGGTCTCATACCTCTCGACACGGGAATGAGTCTGAAATACTAGTTTCAACTCTTGGAACATCTTATATGTTCCATGTCATTTAAAATGTTTTTGAAGTCCCGGTTCTGAGCCGTAAAGCATGGTGCACTAAACTATCAAGTAGTCATCAGACCGAGATTTGCCAAACGTTCATAACGTCTGCATTTGCTCCTGCAATAGTTATGTCCCCTAGCGGTGCATCAAGGACATAATTCTTCTGTGCAGCAACGAGGATAATCCTCAGATCACGGATCCAATCCGCATCTTTGCTACTATCATCTTTCAACATAGTTTTTCTCTAGGAACATATCAAAAATAAACGGGGAGCTACATCGCGAGCTATTGATCTTCAACATAGTTATGCAAATACTATCAGGACTAAGTTCATGATAAATTAAAGTTCAGTTAATCATATTACTTAAGAACTCCCACTTAGATAGATATCTCTCTAATCATCTAAGTGATCACGTGATCCATATCAACCAAACCATGTCCGATCATCACGTGAGATGGAGTAGTTTTCAATGGTGAACATCACTATGTTGATCATATCTACTATATGATTCACGCTCGACCTTTCGATCTCAGTGTTGTGAGGCCATATCTACATATGCTAGGCTTGTCAAGTTTAACACGAGTATTCTGCATGTGCAAAACTGGCTTGCACCCGTTGTATGTGAACTTAGAGCTTATCACACCCGATCATCACGTGGTGTCTCGGCACGACGAACTGTAGCAACGGTGCATACTCGGGCAGAACACTTATACCTTGAAATTTAGTGAGAGATCATCTTATAGTGCTACCGTCGAACTAAGCAAAATAAGATGCATAAAGGATAAACATCATATGCAATCAATATAAGTGATATGCTATGGCCATCATCATCTTGTGCCTTTGATATCCATATCCAAAGCACCGTCATGATCTCCATCGTCACCGGCTTGACACCTCGATCTCCATCGAAGCATCATTGTTGTCTCGCCAACTATAGCTTCTACGACTATCACTACCGCTTAATGATAAAGTAAAGCAATTACATGGCGATTGCATTTCATACAATAAAGCGACAACCATATGGCTCCTGCCAGTTGCCGATAACTGTGTTACAAAACATGATCATCTCATACAATAAAATTTAGCATCATGTCTTGACCATATCATATCACAACATGCCCTGCAAAAACAAGTTAGACGTCCTCTACTTTGTTGTTGTAAGTTTTACGTGGCTGCTACGGGCTAAGCAAGAACCGTTCTTACCTACGCATCAAAAACCACAATGCGGTATAGTGATTGCTTTTTGATCTTCAGAAAGAACCCTGTTCATGGAATCCGATTCAACTAAAGCTGGAGAAACGGACACCCACTAGCCACCTGTGTGGGAAGCACGTCGGTAGAACCAGTCTCGCGTAAGCATACGCATAATGTCGGTCTGGACCGCTTCATCCAACAATGCCGCTGAATCAAGAATCAACTAGTGAAGGTAAGCAATATGTATATACCCATGCCCACAACTCCTTTGTGTTCTACCCGTGCATATAACATCTACGCATAAACCTGGCTCTGATGCCACTGATGGGGAACGCAGTAATTTCAAAAAAATTCCTACACACATGCAAGATCATGGTGATGCATAGCAACGAGAGGGGAGAGTGTTGTCTACGTACCCTCGTAGACCGTAAGCGAAAGCATTATGACAACGCGGTTGATGTAGTCGTACGTCTTCACGATCGACCGATCCTACCGAAGGTACGGCACCTCCGTGATCTGCACACGTTCGGCTCGGTGATGTCCCACGAACTCATGATCCAGCAGAGTGTCGAGGGAGAGCTTCGTTAACACGACGATGTGATGACGGTGATGATGATGCTACCAGAACAGGGCTTCGCCTAAGCACCACTACGATATGATCGAGGTGGATTATGGTGGAGGGGGGCACCGCACACGACTAAAAGATCAATGATCAACTTGTGTGTTCATGGGGTCACCCTCCCTCGTATATAAAGGAGTGGAGGAGGGGAGGGGCCGGCCCTCTCTATGGTGCGCCCTAGGGGAGTCCTACTCCCATCGGGAGTAGGATTCCCCCCTTCCCTAGTTGGAGTAGAAGAGGAAGGAAAGGAGGAGTAGGAGAGAAGGAAAGGCCCACCCCCAAAACCTATTGCTATTTGGCCTCCTGCCCAAGGGGGGCGCACTAGCCCCTTGTGGGCTGGTGTGCTTCCTTCTTATGGCCCATAAGGCCCATAACTTCTCCCGGGGGGTTCCGGTAACCTCCCAATATTCCGAAAAAATGCCCGAACCACTCGGAACCATTTCGATGTCCAAACATAGGCTTCCAATATATCAATCTTTATGTCTCGACCAGTTTGAGACTCCTCGTCATGCCCGTGATCACATCCGGGATTCCGAACAACCTTTGGTTCATCAAAACACATAAACTTATAATACCGGCCATCACCGAACATTAAGCGTGCGGACTCTACGAGTTCGAGAACTATGTAGACATGACCGAGACTCACTCTCGGTCAATAACCAATAGCGGAACCTGGATGCTCATATTGGTTCCTGCATAATCTACGAAGATCTTTATCGGTCAAACCGCATAACAACATACGTTGTTCCCTTTGACATCAGTATGTTACTTGCTCGAGATTCGATCGTCGGTATCTCAATACCAAGTTCAATCTCGTTACCGGCGAGTCTCTTTACTCGTTCCGTAATGTATCATCCTGCAACTAACTCATTAGTCACAATGCTTGCAAGGCTTATAGTGATGTGCATTACCGAGAGGGCCCATAGATACCTCTCCGACAATCGGAGTGACAAATCCTAATCTCGATCTATGCCAACTCAACAAACACCGTCAGAAACACTTGTAGAGCACCTTTATAATCACCCAGTTACGTTGTGACGTTTGGTAGCACACAAAGTGTTCCTCTGGTATTCGGGAGTTGCATGATCTCATAGTCATAGGAACATGTATAAGTTATGGAGAAAGCAATAGCAACAAACTAAGCAATCATCGTGCTAAGCTAACAGATGGGTCAAGTCAATCACATCATTCTCTAATGATGTGATCCTGTTAATCAAATGACAACTCATGTCTATGGTTAGGAAACATAACCATCATTGATTCAACGAGCTAGTCAATTAGAGGCAAACTAGTGACACTTTGTTTGTCTATGTATTCACACATGTACTAAGTTTCCGGTTAATACAATTTTAGCATGAATAATAAACATTTATCATGATATAAAGAATTAAATAATAACTTTATTATTGCCTTTAGGGCATATTTTATTCATATCCCACATGACACAAATAGACGCCCAAATCGGATGCACAGTCAAACAATACCATTTGCCACTCTTTTCTCACTTGTGTCTCTGTGTCTTCTACACTAATTTAGTAATATCAATTTTTGCCACCTGAGATTTTTTTTGAAATAATTTTTCGCCGCTGCATGAAATTCAAAATTCTATTATATGGTGAGAAGAAATGAATCATATTTGGGATGAAGCGAACATGAGAAATAATAATCCACATCATCTATCTCAATTAGAAACCTTTTTCCCTCTCTTCCTCCATTTTGTGCTTTGTACAAAGTTTTTACGGGCGCCTAGTGTGCTACATGTATTGATCCTCCTCCAATGACCGGAGAAACTAGAACACGCATGGGCCTGCCGACGTCGCCCTCTTGCAGGTGCATGCCTCCCCGTTGCAGACGCCGAGGCGGTAGAAACAGGCAGAGGCCCTGCTGCTAGTGCGATGTGAGCGTCGACTTGGCAAGTGGCGCTGCCTTGGATGGCGAGCACGACAAGCTCATGGACAGGTCCAGGTACAGGTCGGTGCAGCGAGGCGCGTCGTTGCTCCTGCCACTGTTATTGTGCCCATCGTCGGATGACGCCGGCCTCGTGAAGCTCACGGTGCTGCTATGGAAGGCGAAAGGCACGTTGGCAAGCCTGGACGCTGGCGTCAGAGAGGAAGGGAAGACGAGGTCGGTGGTCGATGTGGTGAGCCCTCTGGCAGCGCTGATGGGGCGGCACTTGTGCGGGTCCATGACGCGGTTGAGAAGCTTGCACTTAATGTGCGTGTTCTAGTAGTTTTTGATCTTGTTGTCCGTCTGGCCCGGCAGCTGCCCCGCTATCAACGACCACCTGCACGTATATTTGGAGTGACAAATCGTAGTCTTGATCCGTGCCAACCCTACAAACACCCTCGGTGATACTTGTAGAGCACCTTTATGATCACCTAGTTACGAAGTGATGTTCGGATACACACTAAGTATTCCTATGATTTGAGGGAGTTGCACGATCTCATGGTCTTACAAATAGATACTTGACATGAAGAAAGCTGTAACAATAAACTGCTACGATCAACTGCATGCTAAGCTTACGGTTGGGTCTTGTCCATGATATCATTCTTTTAATGATGTGATTTCATTATCAAAATGAAAAATCATGTCTATGGTTAGAAAACCTTATCCATCTTTGATAAACGAGCTAGTCTAGTAGATGCTCACTAGGGACATAGTATTTGTTTATTTATTTACACATGTATTTAAGTTTCCGGTCAATACAATTCTAGCATGAATAATAAACCTTTATCATGAACAAGAAAAATATGATAATAACCACTTTATCATAGGAGGAGGTGGAGCTCATGAGGCGGGTCATAGAGGACTCCATGAATGCCCACGATGACAGGGAGGGCCTCGAAACCCAGTTCACCCTCTTTGCGGCCGGCGACATCGCCATCTCGAAGATGGACATGGCCGTCAAGGAGGAGGTGGTGGAGGAGTCCCCATTGTCACGTGGAACCCGCGTGCCAGAGGTGGAGGTGGTCGTCCACGGTGGCGGAGACTGCCGACGGGGTGGGTGTTGGGCCATGGTCGCCCATGCTGCCACGCTCACCAGCGTCGGAGCCGTCACCATGGGAGGAGGTGGTACGTCGACCTCACCATGGATGATGACGAGGACAACGGTGCGTGAAGACGACGGTGGCATCCAAGACGACCACGGCGGCGGTATCTAATCTACCTTTTTTATGTTTTTTTGTTTAAGTTAAGTTTAAATGTGCGCCCGAGACTAGTTTGAACAGTTTTAAGTTTATGCTAATGTTTAATTATGTTTTACGTGTGTTTTTAAAAATGTCCGGCCGGCTCTTTTTGAGTTTGCGGATGTGTTGCGGACAAGTTGCGATGCGGCGGTGCGTTGGGTGCACCAACCGGCGGACGGGCAAAACGGACGTCCATTTGGGGTTGACGGTTGGAGTTGGCCTTATAACCTACCCTACCGCCGGAGACCCTGACGGTAGTAAAAAAATCAGATCCTGATTAATTTTTGAAACCGAGGTCAAATCCGATTAAACTTTCAAAAAGGGTCAAAACACTAAATTTGGCCACAGCGAGCAAGCAAGCATCGTCATCGTCGCCATGGCTACTGGCAACACTGCACTAGTGCACTGCCCAGTCCTTTCGGGATGTCTACGGCTACGGTCCAATGCTGGCAGCCCTGAAAGCAGACCAGTACTTGTGCCAATGCAGTACAGTATTTTGCAGGTGTTGCATGGACTTCACTGTATTGCAACGCCAAAACTGTCGTACTACTACGTGTCGTGGTTCTAACTCTGACAGTGATGTAGGGGGTGAATATGGAGAGGCTAGATCTTAGCTATTGGGAAGTTGTTGCACGCGAGGTTTACGAGTTCAGGCCCTTCTTAGAGGAAGTAATAGCCCTACGTCTCGAAGCCCGGAGGCGGTCGACTGGATTATGCGTGTATGGATACAGGGGTGTGAACCCTTCATACTGAGGAGGGGGTGGCTTATATAGAGTTCGCCGGCCCCCTCCTGCCCTCAGTAATGCAGGGTTTAAGGTACATTTAAGGTTGGACGTTACTGATAACGCCCCTAATAAAGTGCTATAATGATCATAAAGACTACTTAACAGCCGACCGTTTGCCTGCGGAGTGACTTTAGGTCTCATGGCAGTCGAGTGGTTGGCTTCATGGTCGAGTGATAGCTTCTTGGTCGAGTGTCTTGAACCCGTCGAGTGGGATACCTTCAAGTCGATTGAAAGGTGACTTCTTCTAGGGATGTCCTTGGGTAGGGCTCTTTGGACGGGTCCGTGCCCCTACCCTAGATACATAGCTTCATCATTAGCCCCCGAATGGATCGAGGTTAGAGTGGGGAAAGAGTTGGGGATCTTTCCGACTGGTTCTTCGGGCTACACGAGTGCCTCGTTTCGGGCCGATCGTCACGGATGACGTGATCAACCTCTTTCAGTCGCCTTGATCCATTCTAGGCCTTTCATCGAGTGAATTTCTTTGCTTGTGACATGTCGAGTGTCGGCGCGAGCAAGGTCTTCTGTTTTTGGCAAGTCATTCTGCGGCCCGCGGATGTCGCGGGATTCGGATTTTGGGAAGCGCGCGGGACGGGAGCAGCCGCAGTAATCAGAAGCGATAAAGCGGAAGTTCCTCGATCTCCATGTCGCCTTTTTCGCCACGTACTGCGCGCGCGTCTGCTGCGGGATTTGACTGGATAGCCTGGGCCTACCAGTCAGCCACTCGGGAGCGGCCCCTTATAAGTTGCCGGCTCGGGGTTTCCAAGCCGTGCGCTCTCTTCTCCTTCCTTCTTCCTCTCTCCCTTCGCCAGTCCTCCCGCTACCTCCGCTCTCACCCTAGCGCCGTGAGCCCGTGTGAGATCTCACCGGTGACGATGGTGAAGGGCAAGACCACTGCTTTGGAGCGCGCGAAGAAGGCGGCAGCGGCGGGGAAAGGGAAGAGGTCTGCTCGGGGCGGATCCTCCTCCAGGACCGCTCTGCCCAAAGGTTGGATCCAGGGTGACTGGATGCCATCGGTGCTCCGGCAAGAGGATCTTGACGATATGGTCGAGGGGGGAGTCATTCCCCACGAAGCTGCGCATCTTCCGGGGGGAGAGATCGAACCTCAACCCTGCGACGGTGAGTGCGTGCTCCTAGCCACCCACATCGACCGAGGATTTTCTCTGCCGCCCCATCCTTTCTTCCGGAGTTTCCTGAATTTCTTCGGAGCGCAGCTCCACCACTTCACTCCCAACTCCATTGTCTACCTTGCTGCTTTCATCTCCATGTGTGAGGCTTTCTTGGGTTGTCGACCCCATTGGGGACTCTTCAAACACATCTTTACCTGCCGTTCTCAATCGGTCAAGAAGGCTAAGTTGAGTGACGAGAGGACACAGGTGATCCAGCTGTGCGGGGGCCTGGCGATCCAGACGAGGGGGAAGAGTTGTTTTCCATCTATCACCTTCCCGGAGTCGGTCCGTGGCTGGCAGTCGACCTGGTTCTACTGCAAGGACGAGGCGACCCCAGGACAGTCGACTGGTCTTCCTCTTTTTTCCCTCGACCGAGCCGAGAAGCCTGCCTCTCTGAAAGTCGCGCCGGAGGAAAAGGCCCAAGTCAAGGTGCTGGCAGGTCGAGTGGTTGAGCTTGTCCGCGAGGGCGTGACTGGTATGGACCTGCTGGAGGTCTTCCTTCAAAGGCGCATCCAACCGCTCCAGGCCCGCGACCGCCCGATGTGGCTGTATTCAGGTCTTGACGACACCACTCGGGTCCACCCGGAGGAGGTCACCAACGAGATGGTGGAGGGGTGGCTGTCGAGCATCACGGGGAACAAAGACAACCCCCGAGGAGCCAGGAGGGTAATCCCACTCGACAACTCGTATGAGGTGGACCAGGTATGTCTTTGTGCTCCCGACTGATATCTTGTCTTTTGTATTGGTCTTCTTTGAATAAGTCGATTGACTTTCGTCTTGTCTGTTGTTTTCCAGGCGACCACCAAGATGTACTCGACGCCCAATGGGGCACAGGGGTCGACTGAGGAAGGGGAGGCGAGCGGAGGCAGCGGGGACGACCAAGGCGAGTGGTAGTCCGACGGTGAGGGAGAGGGAGGCGACGACATCTTCTCCAGCGAAGGGGAGGAGGAGGAGGTTGGACCCCCCCGCCCGGAGGGGCGATCCAAGCTCACCCACGATCCAGCGCGGGAACGTGGCAAGGCGACTGCTCCTGTTGGGCAGTCGTCGAAACGCCCTCGGACTTCTTCTCCTCCGCCAACTGGGAAGGCTCCCAAGCATCCACGAGCGACGCCATCCAAGCCGCCCAAGGCTCTGCCCAAGATGAAGATAGCTGTTCCTACCATTTCCGGGTAATAATAAGACTTGCTTTCCTTTGTCGGCCGTGGACGGATCCTTGGTCGATTCACTGAGCCAACTGATTGACTTTCGAGATTTGCAGCGGTGCTACTTCTGAGGTCTCCGCTAGGAACGGCGACCAAGAGATGGAGGACGATGTTACCTCCAACCCTGGTACGATTGCTGACGTCCTGCCTTTGAGTCGACTGAACCTTTATTGCTACTCTGGTCGATTGAATGTTTTCCTTGTAGCTCCTCCTCATGTTATCGACCTCCCGGACAATGAAGACAATGAACCGTTGAGAGTGAGGAGGCACAATAGGGCGTCGGCTGACAAGACCCCCCAATCCGCTCCGGCGTCCGAGGCCGAGGCTCGGGATGGTGGTGACACCACTCGGGCTTCAGTGACCTTCGCCGTTCCTCTGGCGAGTGCGCGGCCCTCGTCGTCGACTGCGGAGCCGTCTTTGCTTTTTGCCACATACCCCGTCCCTGAGGACCAAGCGGCTGCTGCAAAGGAGGCTATACGCCAGGCGGGGATCATGATGGAGAAAGTGAAGATGGCTCGGGAGGCCAGCCAAGCAGCCTATGACGCGAGTTCGGCTCTTCAGAGCAACGTCCAGGTCAGTCGACTCAACACTTGGTCTGTTATGATATGCTGTTTGGAGAGTCTCTTTTCCGAAGATCTTTGTATCTGTACACCCACTGGGTGTGTCTGCCAATCCTTGGACAAGTGGGGGCACGCTAAGTGCACCCACTGGGTGTAGTCCCCGAGACTACGGTGGACTGCTGGCAGTCGACTGTAGTCTTTACATTGTGTTGCTGTAGCTGTATTTCTTCACTCGGTTTGGTCGGGCCAGGTCGAGTGGAACTCCTTTTTTTTGGTCAAACCAGTGGGGGCACGCTGAGTGCACCCACTGGGTGTAGTCCCCGAGACTACTGTCGAATGTTTTTGATTCGGCTGTGGTCTTAGAAACATCGTCATTGTCCCTTAGTTACTCGGAAGCAACTTATCTTGGACGTCTGTCGACTGATTTTGCTTTTACAGAAATCCTGTGAACTCGTAGCTCGCTATACTGAGTTGGAGAAGCAGAAGATTCAACTGAACCTTGATCTGGAGCTGGCGAGAACAGAGCTGCAGAAGGTCAGAGATGGCGCCGTAGGTAAGACGACTTTGTCGATTGGTTAGTCTTTGGGCTTGAGTACCCTTTTGTTATTTCCGATTCAATCATCATTTCTTCCCAGAAAAACTGAACAAAGCTCTGGCGAAGAAGGATCAGGACTTGGCTGTTGCCCGTAAGGAGGCTGATGACAAGACCGCTCTGGCCGCACAGAAGCTGGCTTCGGTCGACCACTTAGAAGAAGAGAATACCAAGCTGAGGACCGCTCTGAATGAAGCCAACAGGGAGTGTTCACATTGGAAGAAGGAGAACCTCACCCTGAGCGAGAAGCTGGAAGGCATCGCTCGCGGGAGGGATGACCTGGAGAGCTACTTGGGGAGCCTCGCCAAGAAGGTGTACCTTAAGCTTGAAGGTGCACATTCAGTTCCGACTGGTTTTTGTGTCGACTCAGTCTATGAAAATTGACTTATCCTTGGATCGTGTATGCAGAGCTTTGCCAGAATTTTGAACAGGAGACTAGTCGAGTGGAGCCAAGCTTGGACCCTGTTAACTCTCTTGTGAAGGACGAGGCTGCAATGAACATGCTCCGTCTGGAGTCTCGTACTGCCAGCGTCGTTGACTATCTGGCTCGGCTGAAAGTGGCGATGCCGCGGATCGACACATCACTCTGGCCTGGGACGACGCTTCAGAACGACCTCGAGTCTCTGATGGCTCGACTTAACGAAGTCCCAGGTCGAGTGGCGGAATGGAAGAAATCTTCTGCTAGATGTGGTGCTGATGTCGCTCTGTCTCTGGTCCGCGTCCATTGCAAGGAGGCGCGAGAAGAAAAGCTAGCGGCCATCCAAGTTGCCAATACCAGGAAGCACAACTTTCAATACTTCATGGAGACCTTCATCGCTGCTGCCACCCGCATTGCCGACGGGATCGACTAGGATGAGTTCGTCGCCCCTTCCAGTCCTCCTCCCGAGGAGTGAAAAACTTTGAATTTACCTCGGGATGCCGAGTGGATTTGTAACCGTTTAAACTCCGCCGAGCCGAGGGCTCGAGTACTTTGAGGTCTGGGACCTTCTGGGCTTTTTCTGAACTTGATTTCTTGTTGGATATCTTCACAGTTTGATACGTCGAGTGGAACTTGATCTTCACTCGGAATAATCTCGTATTTGCGACACAGCTCCGAGGGAGAAGGTAGCGGTCGACTCGCGGATTGGGTCGAGTCTTGTACTTAGGCGAGCACTGGGCTGTAGCTAAGCCTCCGAGTGACAGGTTTACACTCCACTCGGTAGGATTTTTAAACACTTAGGCGAGCACTGGGCTGCAGCTAAGCCCCCGAGTGGGAGGTTTGCTCTCCACTCGGTAGGATTTTTTCAAACTTAGGCGAGTGCCGGACTGCAGCTAAGTCTCTAGGCGAGAGAACTTAGGCGAGTGCTGGACTGCAGCTAAGCCCCCGAGTGGGAGGATCGCTCTCCACTCGGTAGGATTTTTTCAAACTTAGGCGAGTGCCGGATCGCAGCTAAGTCTCTAAGTGAGAGAACTTAGGCGAGTGCTGGACTGCAGCTAAGCCCCCGAGTGGGAGGTTTGCTCTCCGCTCGGTAGGATTTTTAAACACTTAGGCGAGCACTGGGATACAGCTAAGCCCCCGAGTGGGAGGTTTGCTCTCCACTCGGTAGGATTTTTTCAAACTTAGGCGAGTGCCGGACTGCAGCTAAGTCTCTAGGCGAGAGAACTTAGGCGAGTGCTGGACTGCAGCTAAGCCCCCGAGTGGGAGGATCGCTTTCCACTCGGTAGGATTTTTTCAAACTTAGGCGAGTGCCGGACCGCAGCTAAGTCTCTAAGTGAGAGAACTTAGGCGAGTGCTGGACTGCAGCTAAGCCCCCGAGTGGGAGGTTTGCTCTCCGCTCGGTAGGATTTTTGAACACTTAGGCGAGCACTGGGCTGCAGCTAAGCCCCCGAGTGGGAGGTTTGCTCTCCACTCGGTAGGATTTTTTCAAACTTAGGCGAGTGCCGGACTGCAGCTAAGTCTCTAGGTGAGAGAACTTAGGCGAGTGCTGGACTGCAGCTAAGCCCCCGAGTGAGAGGATCGCTCTCCACTCGGTAGGATTTTTTCAAACTTAGGCGAGTGCCGGACTGCAGCTAAGTCTCTAGGTGAGAGAACTTAGGCAAGTGCTGGACTGCAGCTAAGCCTCCGAGTGGGAGGATCGCTCTCCACTCGGTAGGATTTTTTCAAACTTAGGCGAGTGTCGGACTGCAGCTAAGTCTCTAGGTGAGAGAACTTAGGCGAGTACTGGACTGCAGCTAAGCCCCCGAGTGGGAGGATCGCTCTCCACTCGGTAGGATTTTTTCAAACTTAGGCGAGTAGCGGACTGCAGCTAAGTCTCTAGGTGAGAGAACTTAGGCGAGTACTGGACTGCAGCTAAGCCCCCGAGTGGGAGGATCGCTCTCCACTCGGTAGGATTTTTTCAAACTTAGGCAAAACGGATTCGCAGCTAAGTCACCCACTGGGGGATTTCGTATGTAAACAAAAGTGACAACAATTAATGGAACACTCTTGCCTTTGATAAAAACGAACTGCAGGAATTTTTCTTATTACATCTCGTCCAAGGGAGAGCTCAAGTGTAAAAGGGGTGGAGTAGTTCCGCATTCCAAGCTCGTGGCTCGTCGATCTGGCGATCAATATTGTAAAGGTGATACGCTCCATTGTGGAGGACTCTGGTGATGATGAAGGGGCCTTCCCAAGTAGGAGCAAGCTTGTGTGGTTTCTGTTGATCCACTCGGAGGACCAAATCTCCTTCTTGGAAGGCTCGACTCTTCACATTCCGGGCATGGAATCGACGCAAGTCTTGCTGATAAATGGTCAATCTGATCATGGCCATCTCCCTCTCTTCTTCTAGGAGGTCGACTGCGTCTTGCCGGGCCTGTTCTGCTTCATCTTCGGTGTAAAGCTCGACTCGGGGCGCGTTGTGAAGAAGATCACTTGGCAGAACCGCTTCGGCTCCATAAACCAGAAAGAATGGAGTTCTTCGAGTTAACCAGTTAGGGGTGGTCCTCAATCCCCACAGAACTGACGGAAGCTCGTCGACCCAAGCACCTGCCGCGTGCTTGAGATCACGCATCAGCCGAGGCTTCAGTTCTTTGAGAATCAGACCATTTGCTCTTTCAGCTTGTCCATTCGACTGAGGATGCGCGACCGACGCGTAGTCGACTCGTGTGCCTTGAGAGGCGCAAAAAGCTCTGAACTTGTCTGAATCGAAGTTTGACCGATTGTCAGTGATGATGCTATGCGGGACCCCATACCTGAATATCAATTCTCTGATGAAACCGATAGTAGTGCTAGCATCAAGATTTTTGATAGGCTTGGCTTCAATCCATTTGGTGAACTTGTCGACTGTCACAAGCACATGCGTGAATCCGCTCCTACCTGTTCTCAGAGGACCAACCATGTCCAGTCCCCAGACAGCAAAGGGCCAGACGAGTGGAATGGTCTTCAGGGCTGATGCAGGCTTGTGTGACATGTTGGAGTAGAACTGGCAGCCTCCACACTTGTCGACTATCTCTTTTGCCATCTCATTTGCTCTAGGCCAGTAAAATCCCGCTCGGTATGCTTTAGCCACAATGGTCCGAGAGGACGCATGGTGGCCACAGGTCCCCGAGTGGATATCATCAAGGATTATCCGACCTTCTTCTGTTGTTATGCACTTCTGACCGATTCCAGTCGCACTTTCTCTATACAACTGCCCCTTTATGACTGTGAAGGCCTTGGATCGGCGGACGATCTGTCGAGCCTCTTCCTCATCTTCTGGGAGCTCTTTCCTTAGGATATACGCGATGTACGGTATCGTCCAGTCGGGAGTGATTGCCAAGACTTCCATGATTAGGTCGACCACAGCAGGAACTTCGACTTCAGTCGGATCTGTGGCACTTTTCGGTTGTGGGGCTTCTTCTGTGAAAGGATCCTCCTGGACTGACGGCGAGCGGATGTGCTCCAAAAACACATTGCTGGGAATGGCTTCTCTCTTGGAGCCTATCTTTGCCAGATCATCAGCTGC
The DNA here is from genome assembly GCF_018294505.1 of Triticum aestivum. Classification (NCBI taxonomy): domain Eukaryota; kingdom Viridiplantae; phylum Streptophyta; class Magnoliopsida; order Poales; family Poaceae; genus Triticum; species Triticum aestivum. The sequence continues at coordinate 634,366,914 of NC_057800.1, read as the reverse complement.
TTGATTTTTCAGTCGGGGGATGTGATGAAGCTCTAACCCCTCGAATTTCTTTTCTAGCTTTCTCACTGCATTGCAATAATCAGTCATAGCTGGACTTCTGACGTCCCACTCCTTCATCACCTGATTAACCACCAAATCTGAGTCGCCATAGACCATGAGGCGACGGACGCTGAGTAAAATGGCCATGCGCAACCCATATAAAAGTGCTTCATATTCTGCTTCATTATTGGAGGAATCGAAGTGAATCTGGAGAACTTATCTGAGCTTATCTCCTCGGGGGGAGACTAATACTACCCCAGCACCGGAACCATTCAGCATCTTAGATCCATCGAAGAACATGGTCCAGTGCTCCGAGTGAACTTGAGTCGGAAGTTGCTGCTCAATCCACTCGGCGATGAAATCTGCGATTGCTTGGGACTTGATAGCCTTCTTTGCTTCAAACTTGATATCTAGGGGAAGGAGTTCAATCGCCCACTTGGCCACTCGACCAGTTGCATCTCTGTTATGCAGAATCTCTGACAGCGGGGCGTCACTGACGACTGTAATGGAGTGGTCAGAGAAGTAATTCGCAACCTTCTTCGTGGTCATATAAATCCCATATACAAGCTTCTGGTAGTGAGGGTATCTTTGTTTTGAAGGTGTCAAAACTTCAGACACATAATAGACTGGGCGCTGAACTCTGAAGGCCTTTCCTTCTTCTTCCCGCTCGACCGTAAGTACTGTGCTGACAACTTGCCCTGTGGCTGTAATGTAAAGCAGCAGAGGCTCTTTGCTGATTGGGGCAGCAAGCACCGGCTGGGTGGAGAGCAGAGCTTTGAGCTCTGCAAATGCTGCATCAGCTTCTGGAGTCCACTCGAACTTGTCAGACTTCTTCATCAGTCGGTAAAGGGGCAACGCCTTTTCACCGAGACGAGAAATGAATCGACTTAGGGCGGCCAAGCAGCCTGTAAGCTTTTGGACATCGTGCACGCGAACGGGACGCTTCATTCGGAGTATGGTGCCAACTTTTTCAGGATTGGCGTCGATCCCTTGTTCGGAAACGAGAAAACCGAGTAACTTTCCACCTGGAACTCCGAATGTGCACTTTGATGGATTGAGCTTGATATCATACCTCCTGAGGTTGGCAAAGGTTTCGGCAAGGTCAGCTCGCAGGTCGGAACCTTTGCGTGACTTGACCACAATATCCTCCATGTATGCCTCCACATTCCGACTGATTTGAGTGAGTAAACACTTCTGAATCATTCTCATGAACGTGGCTCCGGCATTCTTGAGGCCGAACGGCATGGTGACATAACAGAAGCATCTGAATGGGTTGATGAAAGCTGTTTTGATTTCATCGGGTCCATACAGACGGATCTGATGGTACCCGAAATAAGCATCTAGAAAAGACAACCTCTCGCATCCCGCAGTTGAGTCGACTATTTGGTCAATGCGAGGGAGAGGAAAATGATCTTTCGGGCAGGCCCGATTGATATGTTTGAAATCAATGCACATGCGAAGTGACTTGTCTTTCTTGGGGACCATGACGACATTGGCGAGCCACTTGGAGTGGTAAATTTCTCGGATGAACTTTGCTGCTAAGAGCCGAGCCACCTCCTCGCCAATGGCTTGCTTCTTCTGGGCGGCGGACCATCGAAGATGTTCCTTCACAGGCTTGAATTTTGGGTCGATTCATAGACGGTGCTCAGCCAGCCCCCTGGGAACTCCAGGCATGTCAGAGGGTTTCCATGCGAAGATGTCCCAGTTCTCACGGAGGAGCTGGATGAGCGCTTCTTCCTATTTGGAGTCAAGCGTCGTTGAGATGTGAGTCGGGGCAGCATCGGGGTCGTTCGGGTGAATGTGGACTATTTTTGTTTCACTGGACGACTGAAAAGCTGATTCTGAAGCAGGCTTCTTGGCTCGTAGCAACTCGCTTGGATCGGCAGTCTTTTGGTACTCTTGCAGCTTGACCACTGCCATCTAAGCATCTGCAATCTTTGAGCCCTTCTGAAAGCACTCTTCCGCCTTCTTCCGATTGCCAGTAACAGTGATCACACCTTTGGGGCCAGGCATCTTCAGTTTGAGATACACGTAACATGGCTGGACCATGAAGCGTGCGCAAGCTGGCCTGCCCAAAATGGCGTGATAAGCACTTTGGAAGTCCACAACCTCAAATGTCAACTTTTCCTTGCGGTAATTCTTTGAATCACCGAAAACAACATCAAGAGCGATCTGGCCGAGTGATTGGGCTTTCTTCCCAGGAATGACTCTGTGGAAACTCATGTTACTGGTGCTGAGCCTGGACATCGGAATGCCCATTCCTTTCAATGTTTCAGCATACAGTATGTTCAGGCCACTGCCACCATCCATCAGGACTTTAGTCAGTCGAGTGCCTTCAACAATTGGGTCGACCACCAAAGCTTGCCTCCCAGGGGTGGCAATGTGCGTCGGGTGATCAGACTGGTCGAATGTGATGGTAGTCTGAGACCACTTAAGGTAACTGGGTGTTGCCGGGGCAACCATGTTCACCTCTCGGTTAATGACTTTCAGTCGACTTTTGCTTTTGACATTGGCAAAAATCATCAGGGTGGAATTGACTTGGGGGTATCCATCGTCACTGTCTTCCTTGTCCTCAACTCTGTCCGACTCTTTTTCCTTGTCCTTGGACTGCTTGCCTTGAAACTGCTGGATTAGGAGCCGGCACTGTCGAGTGGTATGTTTTGGGTAAATAAAATTACCCTCTTCATCTTTCTTGGTGTGGATGTGACATGGCAGATCCAAAACATCGTTCCCATCCTGATCCTTGACTTTCTTGGGCTTCCAGGTGCCCTTGGGTTTTCTCTTGAAGTTTCCCTGGGCTACGGCCAGGGCCTCCCCGGGGGCAGCGGGCTCGGCCTTACGCTTCTGTTTCCGACTGGAGTTCCCTCCGGTTTCTTGGGCGACCGCCTTGTGCTTGCCGCTCCGGAGTCGGTCCTCGTCTTCACCATTAGCGTACTTGGTGGCGATCTCCATCATCCGATTCAGAGACATCTCTCCAGTTCGATCAAACTTCAGATTCAACTCTCTGTATTTAACGCCTTCCTTGAAAGCACAAACTGCTTGATGGTCTGGCACATTCTCAACCGAGTGATGCAGTGTGATCCACCTTTGGATGTACTCCCTCAGAGTTTCATTCGGCTTCTGCACGCAAGACCGCAACTCTGTAAGGCCTGCAGGCCGCTTGCATGTCCCTTCAAAGGTTGTGACAAACACTCAGGAGAGGTCCTCCCAAGTGTAAATGCTACTGGGTGCCAACTGATTTAGCCATGCTCTGGCTGAGCCCTCTAACATGAGAGGCAAATGCTTCATGGCCACCTCATCATTGCCACCGTCAATTTGTATGGCCACTCGGTAATCTTCAAGCCAAGTGTCCGGCTTAGACTCACCGGTGAACTTGCTGATTCCAGTCGCCAGCCTGAAGTTGGGAGGAATTACTGCAGCTCTGATGGCTCGACTGAAACACTCTGGCCCTGAAGCATGTACTCTACTGCTGCTGGCAGGCGCATCTCTATTGTGGCCTTCCCGATGAGCTCTGTTTCTGTCAACCAATCCTTGAACGAGGATAGATCTCGCATCAAAGTCTGGGTCCCTGGGGTCGACTGGAATCCTCTGCCCAACACTGTGAGGGCGTCTGTCATCTTGCCGTCGAGGCGCATACGACCCACTCCTCGGAGGAGGGGTTGGCACTCGACGTCGATCATCACGATAGAATCGGTGATCATACTGCTCATTTCTTCTATACTGATCCTGCCGGTCACCACGTCCCTCACGCCTCGGGGGCAATCTCGGGCTGTGAGCCGATTGGACTGTATCCGTTGCAACGGATCGACTGTGAATCCTATCCCGTGACTGAGAAACAGCGGAATTCTGGTTTCCCGCCGCCCGGAGCAGCGTTCTGATCTGCAACAAGCCCCTGCCAGCCTCTGACTGGGAGGGCTGAATTGATTCTGCTATACGGGCTGCAGGGGCCAAATTCTGAACTGGGGTTTGATATACCTGAGGCGGCGAGAAGAGCCGACGCCGACTGGACTTGGGAGCTTGCTGACGTCGACTGGACTCGGGAGCTCGCTGACGCGTTTTCTCGTCGAGTATTCGCTGGAGATTCTCCAGTCGAGTGTGCTCGGCCAGATTAGCCAAGCGCGCGTCCTCCAAGGCCCGGGCCTCGGGGGTTTCTCCGACAATAGGAGTGTGGAGCGCGTCCATGTTCCGGCGGCGAAGCTCCTCTCGCTGTAATGACGTGAGAGGTTCGGGGAGATACTTGTCATGGGGACGCGACGGGTCGCCCCCACCCGCGCCTCCGTCAGTGCGAGGGAAACCGGGGGGACTGTGTGTTCCATCGACCGCCAGAACCTCAGCCGCTGGGTCGCCGCTGTCGCACTCGGATGCGGTCTCCGCGGAGCCAGTCGACAGGTCGAACAGGCCGTAGAGGGATTCGACGGGCTCGATTGCCGCGACTTGTGGGGCTGCCGACTGGCGGGCCACGACATGCCTCACCCACCGCTGAAGTCTTGACCGACCGGAGCGCTTGCGCTGGTGGGAGACAGGGCGGGGAGACGACACAGGGGCCGACCGATACTGGGTCGATGGCTGCCGCAGGAGGACGCCACGAATGCATGCGCGGAAGTGCGTCACACCGCGGACGGGGAGCGCGTCGATGTCGAGTGGTGCCTCCTGAAGCCAGGCGGAGTCATCGACGATGAAAGTGAGCGCGCCGAGACGGATCTCGCGGTCCTCCACCAAAACTCCGCAAGAAAACATGATCAAAGGGATCGGAAAATATCGCAACTTCTCCAACTAAGCGCTAAGATTCCGGCCCCACGGTGGGCGCCAACTGTCGTGGTTCTATCTCTGACAGTGATGTAGGGGGGTGAATATGGAGAGGCTAGATCTTAACTATTGGGAAGTTGTTACACGCGAGGTTTACAAGTTCAGGCCCTTCTCAGAGGAAGTAATAGCCCTATGTCTTGGAGCCCGGAGGCGGTCGACTGAATTATGCGTGTATGGATACAGGGGTGCGAACCCTTCATACTGAGGAGGGGGGTGGCTTATATAGAGTTCGCCGGCCCCCTCCTGCCCTCAGTAATGCAGGGTTTAAGGTACATTTAAGGTTGGGCGTTACTCGTAACGCCCCTAATAAAGTGCTATAATGATCATAAAGACTACTTAACAGCCGACCGTTTGCCTGCGGAGTGACTTTAGGTCTCCTGGCAGTCGAGTGGTTGGCTTCATGGTCGAGTGATAGCTTCTTGGTCGAGTGTCTTGAACCCGTCGAGTGGGATACCTTCAAGTCGATTGAAAGGTGACTTCTTCTAGGGATGTCCTTGGGTAGGGCTCTTTGGACGGGTCCATACCCTTACCCTAGATACATAGCTTCATCACTACGTCTCCAAATCTTTCACCAGTGCGATACAGCAAGTACAGCTATACGTACAACGAATAAGAAGAAGATATAGTAACCCGAGGACAGTATTTTGGAATCGTCAACAGCTACACCCTCCGCAATCATGGCCTCCAGCTTCCGAATGTTTTCTATGTTTTGCAAAGACCAACTTGACAATTCAACCGTCTACTTTTTCCAAATATATAGTACGTATATACTATAGGACTTGTTTTGTGAGGGTCAAATATGCTTCTTCCAAATGGCAGACCTAACTTGGCTCCCAGTACGGCGTGTTTGGCCACTAATGGTAGAGCCTCTGGCCTAACCAGCAACCGCTGCTCTCCCAAATGGTGAGATCATGCAGTTATTAGGCCTAATTCTGTTTGTTCCTATGTGACACTAACTCGCTGGTGGTTGCCATTAAGAAGGTCGCAACTTCTAAATAAGAGGAGGGAGGGGCCTCAGGGTCACATGCACTGAAACACGCAGAGGAACAGGACAGGCTGCTGCAATACAGTATTGTGTCCCACCGCAGCTCACGCTGCTGGACAAAACGGCAGGTAGGTACCCGTATGACTAGGGCTCGTGGCCATCCCAACCAACCCACTTGTATACTGGCACAGCAGTCGGCAATCTTCCTATAGTTTTTTCTATTACGTGCTCACATCAAGTTGAAGCTTTTTTTAATAACGCCAACACTTTTCATTTTTATTTCCTGTTAATCATTGGCCAGGACACGGGGTATGCTTAATCCGGAAGTAGTACGATCTTACGTGCACAAACTGGATTTATTAGTAGTCTCTCTCTCTCTCTCTTTGCGGGGAGTAGTCTCTCTCTCTGTGTGAAAGCTTTCTGGATGCTTTGTGTGCGGCCAATTCATGGGCATTGGGAAATCGAAAAGGGACCTTTCAAAGGAGCATGATGCATGTCTTGGCGGTGTGGGGGCAAATTTGATGTTTTGACCCTTTCATGAAAGTTGAGCTAGATCTCACCCTCATTCAATTTTTTTTGGGCATATGATCCTTTCTCCCCGCCGGGGTCGATGACGGTAGGGCATACCAGCCTACAAGCCTACAGCCAAGGCCCCTGGCGGTACGCAACTTATCCAAGTCAGCGCAGTGCAGCCCTACCGTCAAACAGGCTGATGATAGCCTGTGCAACCCTATCGCCGAGGTGTCTGGCGGTAGGTGGGTACAAACATTGTATTTAATATTTAGAAATTTTTTGTGCTAGGGCGTGCAACCCTATCGTCAAAGGTCTCGGCGGTAGCAGTTATACCCTATCACCATCGATCCCGGCGGTAGGAAAAGGGTTAGATCTTGAAAAAAAAATTGAACCAGGATTAGATCTGACTCAAGTTTCGCAAAATGGTCAAAACACTAAAATTGTCCCCGGTTTGGCACGCAGAAGTGGCTTTTGACGGAGGCGGCTTGGCCAGACCAGTAACTAATGGATGCATTGTGGGCAAATGAGAATGCGATGCTGCGTCAAGCATCTATAATTAGTCTTTTTTTAAAGGAGGGTTACCCTGCCTCTGCATCTGAGTGATGCATGTAGCCATTATTAAACAAAAGGCTCAAAAAATCCTGCTATTCGGTACAAGCTCACAAGGGAGCGAGAGTAAAATGAAGAAAAAATGTGCCACAACCAGTGAAAAACAGGTCAAAATAACTAAACACCTAACCTATTATTAAACCGTCATCCAGACAGATCGTAAGTATCCCATGCTACCGTCTCCCACCGGTTGCACCCAATAGCCATAAGCTCCTTGGCTGCCGTAGGACTGAGTAACGACCATATACAGATCCAGGCAGTAGCTCTGTATATGACGTGCAAAAAATTAATGAGAGTTTGTCGGTTAAATATCATGTCATTTCCGCAGTTCTATATAGCCCAAAGTAATGCGCGTACTAATATTATTCGGAGGGCTGACATCAAAGGCTACATGAATCATACACCATAAAAGATTGGCGAGAGAACATTTGAGAAAGAGGTGTTGTATAGTTTCATGTTTATCACAAAAGCTACACAGTTTACTAGCATCCCATCTTCATTTTGCCAAGTTATCCTTGATCACATTTCTGTATGTACAACCACACAAAGATTTTGATTCTTAAAGGTACTTTAATATGTCAAATATGAATTGATTTGGGGACCGGGACAAGAGTCTATTAAGTCTAGATACATAGATTTCACGAAGAATACCCCATTGGCGATAATTTCTAGTGAATCATATCAGATTCATTAGAGAGGTGAACATCCATCAGCCTCCACATGAGATGTAACCAGTTGTTCCATCAGTCCTCCACTAGAGACCTCCTGAACTGTATATTTAGATAAACGGGCTGTAATATTGTGCCAATATAAACGTCCTTACATTGTACAATATTATAAAGAGAAGGATATTGTGTGAATAGTGGTGTCTCCCCTAACCATATATCTTCTAAGAATCTAGTCGAGTTACCATTCTGAATGATAAATTTAGTCCTTTGAAAGAAGGATGATGTCGTCCTCATTAGCCACTTCCAGAAATGTGAGTCATTTGGTCTTAAGGTAGCCTGAGCCAAGTTTTTGGACTGTAGGTACTTGTTGCACAAAATTTGTACCCATATTCTTTCGGTTTCAACAGAAGGCGTGTACAACCATTTGTTGAGTAGGCATCTATTCTTAGCCCCTAAGTTGTCAATCCCTAGCCCACCTTGGTCCTTCAGCCTACAAATAATATCTCATTTGGTAAGCCTATATATTTTTCTTAACTTGATCGCATTGACAGAAAAATCATGATTGATAGATGTCTAGCCTTTGTCGTACCCCTGCAGGCACCTTAAAGAAAGACAACAGGAACATCGACATGCTTGTTAGCACTAAGTTTATTAGAACAAGCCGACCTCCATAAGACATAAGCTTACCCTTCCAACAGCTTAGCTTTTTTTGCAAATCAATCTTCAATGCATTTTCACTGGATAACTAGCGATGATGAATTGGCTAGTTAGGTTTTTGGGCTCACTAGATGACATGACATGGTGGACAAATACACTTTCTTCCCATCTCGACTACTCGCATGGTGAAGCCGCGAGTCGTCTTCTCAGTCTTAGTAGAGTATTCCTTGAGCTCAAACTTTATCACAAAACATATTATTTCCCATTGAAAAGTTGGTAGCACATAGTATCAGGTTGAATTATGTGCCACACTAAGTGGTGATTGCTTTATCCCATCCTGGTTGCGCGGCCATAGCGCCGGGGACACTCTAGGAAGGGAAGCACGACCCAAAAATCCCGTCTGTCCGGGCGAACCAAAAGGGTGCGGCCAAAAAGGAGGAAATATACCTATCGCCTGAATGGAACCATGACATCGATGTGCATCTTTTTCGTATAGACCTTATCTCAAATCGAAGTATCATTGTGTAGAATAGAAGGGATGAAAAAAGGAGATTAGGGAGGAGTTTAGTGGAGTTATGAGAAGAAACCACATACATAGCTCACATTCGCCCTGTATTCTGTCGTGCAACGGGACCCACCACCCGAGCTCGATGTGACTCGTCTGAGCTTCACTCGCGGGAGACTGCTGATTCGTCCATTACTAGCGGGTCTGGCTGATAGTTGCTTTGAGATTCGTGTTATGCGGGCCAAACAGTGAACACGGGCTACCAAACAGCCCTTTTTCGTCCCACGCGGGCTTTGCTGGCCTCTAAGTAGGCTATCAACATGCCCTAGATGACATGACATGGTATGTAAGTATGTGACAAACACTACACTTTCTTCACGGCCTAGTGGCATCGTGAATCCTCGACTTCTCTTTTCAGCCGTAGCAGAGTATTTGTTGAGCTCAAACTCTGACAGACAACATATAATTTCCGTTGAAAAGTTGGTAGCACTTAGTATCAGGTTGAATTATGTGCCACGCCAAGTGGTGGTTGCTTTATCCCATCCCAGTTGCACCGCCGCAGTGTCAGGGAGAATATGGGAGGGGAAGCACGACCCGAAATCCCGTCTATTCGGGCGAACCAAAAGGGTGTGGCCAAAAAGGAGGAAATATACCTATCACCTGAATGGAACCATGAAATCGATGTGCATCTTTTTCGTTTAGACCTTACCTCAAACTGAAGTATCATCCTGTAGATTAGAAGGGGCGAAAAAGGAGATTAGGGAGGGGTTTAGTGGAGTTATGAGAAAAAACCACGTACAGAGCTCACATCCGCCCTGTATTCTCTTGTGCAATGAGACCCACCACCTGAGCTCGATGTGACTCGTCTCATCTTCACCAAAGACTGCTGATTCGGCCGTTACTAGCGGGTCTGGTTGAGAGTTGCTTTGAGATTCGTGTTATGCAGCCAAACAGTGAACACATGCTACCAAACAACCCATTTTCGTACCACGCGGGCTTGGTTGGCCTCTAAGAAGGCTATCAACACGCCCTAGATGACATGACATGGTATGTAAGTATGTGACAAACACTACACTTTCTTCATGACCTAGTGGCATGGTGAATCCTCGACTTCTCTTTTTAGCCGTAGCAGAGTATTTGTTGAGCTCAAACTCTGTCAGACAACATATAATTTCCGTTGAAAATTTGGTAGCACTTAGTATCAGGTTGAATTATGTGCCACACCAAGTGGTGGTTGCTTTATCCCATCCCGGTTGCGCCGCCGCAGCGTCAGGGAGAATCTGGGAGGGGAAGCACGACCTGAAATCCTGTCTATCTGGGCGAACCAAAAGGGCGTGGCCAAAAAGGAGGAAATATACCTATCGCCTCAATGGAACCATGAAATCGATGTGCATCTTTTTGTTTAGACCTTATCTCAAATCGAAGTATCATTGTGTAGATTAGAAGGGATAAAAAAGGAGATTAGGGAGGGGTTTAGTGGAGTTATGAGAAGAAACCACGTACGTAGCTCACATCCGCCCTGTATTCTTTCGTGCAATGAGACCCACCACCTGAGCTCGATGTGGCTTGTCTCAGCTTTGTCGGAGACTGCTGATTCGGCCGTTACTAGCGGGTCTAGCTGAGAGTGGCTTTGAGATTCGTGTTATGCGGGCCAAATCGTGAACATGGGCTACCAAACAGCCCATTTTCGTCCCAGACGGGCTTGGTTGACCTCTAAGTACGCTATCAACACGCCCTAGATGACATGACTTGGTATGTAAGTATGTGACAAACACTACACTTTCTTCACGACCTAGTGGCGTGGTGAATCCTCGACTTCTCTTTTCAGCCGTAGCAGAGTATTTGTTGAGCTCAAACTCTGATAGGCAACATATAATTTCCATTGAAAAGTTGGTAGCACGTAGTATCAGATTGAATCATGTGCCATGCCAAGTGGTGGTTGCTTTATCCCATCCCGGTTGCATCGCCGCAGCGTCGGGGAGAATCTGGGAGGGGAAGCACGACCCGAAAATCCCGTCTGTCATGGCGAACCAAAAGGGTGCGGCCAAAAAGGAGGTAATATACCTATCGCCTGAATGGAACCATGACATCGATGTGCATCTTTTTCGTATAGACCTGATCTCAAATCAAAGTATCATTGTGTAGATTAGAAAGGACGAAAAAGGAGATTAGGGAGGAGTTTAGTGGAGTTACGAGAAGAAACCACGTACAGAGCTCCGCCCTGTATTCTTTCGTGCAACGGGACCCACCACCTGAGCTCGATGTGGCTCATCTCAGCTTGGTTCGCCGGAGACTGCCGATTCGGCTGTTACTAGCAGGTCTGGCTGGGAGTTGCTTTGAGATTCGTGTTATGAGGGCCAAACAGTGAACACGGGCTACCAAATAGCCCATTTTCGTCCCACGCGGGCTTGGTTGGCCTCTAAGTAGGCTACCAACACGCCCTAGATGTCATGACATGCTATGTACTCCCTCGAGTCCTTTTTACTCTAGATATAATAATTGTCTGAAGTCAAATTTTGTAAAGTTGATCATATTTGTATGAAAAAATATTAACATCTACAGTGCTAAATTTATACAATATGAAACTAAAGTCATGACGCATTTAATGTTGTTAATTGCACATTCTGAATGTTGATAATTTTTTCTATACATTTGATCAAAGTTTACTAGGACAAATTTTATATGTGAATTAAGAAGGACCGGAGGGAGTAAGGATGTGAGAAACACTACACTTTCTTCACGGCCTAGTGGCATGGTGAATCCTCGAGCTCTCTTTTCAGCCGTACCAAAGTATTTGTTGAGCTCGAACTCCGACACACAACATATAATTTCCCGTTGAAAAATTGGTAGCACGTGGTATCTGGTTGAATTATGTGCCATGCCAAGCGGTGGTTGTTGCTTTATCCCGGTTGCGCCGCCGCAGCGTCGGGCAGAATCTGGGATGGGAAGCTCGACCCGGGAATCCCGTCTCTCCAAAAGGGTGCGGCCAAAAAGAAGGAAATATACCCTAGTACCGGCCGCGTCGCGTCGGAATCTAATCCGTCCGGGAGTCGCGGTCGTCGGTGATTTCATCCCCCTACCAGCCAGCAACAGCCACATCCATCTCATCATCGTCCTCGTCCCACGTTGTTCCACTTCTTACGCCATGCTTGGATTCATGGAACTATTTTTAGTCTGACTAAAACTAGTCTCTTTTAGAGGCTAAAGTTCCAATCACCCCTGACTAAAAAGAGGCTAGAACTAGTCTTGAGACTAAAAATTTTTAGTCATGGGAACCCTACTAAAATATGGATTAGTCCTCTCTCTCCTCATTTAACTCCTCTCCTTTAACACATGCGAGTTCGGAATTGAAGGGTTTGAAGGATAATAAATGCTCATTAATTCATTTTAGTCTATTTAGTATTTGTATGCAAGCATGGGTGAGGCTAGCAAATTTTAATCTCATTACTTTTAATCATGGGACTAAAACGTATCCAAACACCCTCTTAATCTTCCCCGTCAAAACGGAACAGATACCCTCCGCTTCGGATGAGACGACAGTGGGCGGGGGCTCCTACACACACCCACGCACACTAGTACTAGTAGCTCAGCTGATTGAATGGTTCGTGGGGATCCGCAGGGGCCACGACGCCCGGAAGAACCACTTTGGGTCCGCATCTACTCAAAGTGATGATCAGAATCAGATCACTGTTCCGGAGTAGATCGCGCCGGGACTGGTCGCTGTTTCCTCTTCCCGCTTTGCCAAAACACGCGGTGACACGGGTTTCATCCCCTCGTGAATGATGAGCCAAGGAGATAAGTGCTTCCACAAGCCGAGGAGAGATTCCCGTTCACTCGTGCACCAGTTAGAAGCAGGTTCCCGCGGGAGACGTGGCCAACTTCGCTCCGGTAAATGACACCAATTTTCTGGCGGGCGTCACCTACGTACATGCGATAACAACATAAAGCTTTGTGAAACCTCGCCGATGATCCCCTTGCAACGCTATCTCCTCGCGCATGTGTCACGCTCGGGAAGCAATCGGCATCGCTGCCGCCCCGGCCGGCCGGCCGGTCCAACTCGCGCGCGCCATGTCACGGCTCCCCGCCGGCGTGTCCACACGGTGTCACGGCCACGGGTGATCTACGTACGCGATCATGACGGCCGCCGCCTCGGCATGCGTCTAGCTACCACCAGCTACTACGACGGATGCAGAAGCTTGCAAGCTTTGCATGCGTTGGTGGATCGATCGCAGGCAGAGCGCGCAAGCAACCGGTGGAAGTTCCCAAATACGGGAGGATGGCGAGCGCAAGCATCGTGCCAACAATGACACGTCGGGAAGACTGTGGTATGGTATACGAGGACAGGGATCCGGGCTCGTCTGTGGAAATAGTATTGTAACGGCGTGAGTCGCTTTCGGGAGTATCTTGCTACGGAGAGTAGCACGGCGGAAAATAGCGCCTGCGAAAACAACGGTTGCCGCCTTGTTTCAGCTACCGATGATAAGCGGTGTACCATGTGCGGCTGTGGAGTACGGGGTACGGAACCCACAGAGAAAAATGCACTGATCTGACAGGGAAATTCTGCCTCATAAAGCTACAGAGTCGTCGTTAAGGGACGAGCAAGGAGGTACTATATATATATATATGCTCGTAGTACAGTGCTAACCGTTTATGTGCAAATTAGAGGGCTACGTGTACACTTAGTCGACTCGATTATTGAAAAACCATAGTCATCAGCTAGTCATGGTGCAAATGCTCCATTTTCTCACTCATTAGCTAATCAAAGAGAGAAGAACATCCACACTGCCGGGGGAGGGGTAAATAATTGGTGATCTCGGGTGTGCGTACGTACGTGTTTGCATGCAGCAAGCAAAGCAAACTGAACAAGAACATGGTACAGCTGGTTGGTGAGGCCGGCAGATTCAAACGTCCGACGTGTCGTCGCGATACCATGACTCATGATATATGCTCTGACCTTCCTCTTGCTTTGGAGTGATCATAGTGAGTGGCGTCCGGCTTCAAATCTTCTCGTTTCAAACATGATGGCAGATGAAGCAAAGGTTGACCTTATTTTTTTTTCGATGAGAGGGGCCACATGGCCCCCATTTTCATTAAGAAAATGGAGTCTTTTACAAGCAAGGTGCAGTATACTTTTTACATCCCTGGCACAAAACCACATCAGGATGCTACGACACACAAGTAACCCAACCAGCACTAGCATACTTGTCTAGATAACATCGAGCCAGATCGGCGGAACAAAAGCTACAGCAAAAATAAAGGTAGGTGAAGATAGAACAAAACCTAGCTATAACCAGCATCAGAAATATCCACTCTTTTGGGTGATAGCCAGAAGCGATCCAAGCCTTTGAAATCAGCACCTCCAGCAACTGATTTCATCAGATTCTCCTCACATACGGCGCCCACCCATATCCTCTCCTGAAGACATCCCGAGTCACTTGGGCAATCCTTCTAGCGACCAACTGTAGCGTGTTTTGTAGTCCTTTTTTCTGCAAAATTTTCCACGAATAGAGAAGGGAGCAAACAGACATAATAATATCAGTAGGATCATTGGGCTTTACACCTTGAAAGCATGATTTATTTCTTGTTTTCCAAATAGACCATATCAAAGCAGCAACACCAAGCATAACAACTACTCTATCTTTGCCAGTGTAGTTAGGCAACCAATTCTGGCATAAATCAAGGAAAGACACAGGGGATCTTTGGTTACCCAAGGAGCACCCCACAATACTCCATAAGAACCTAGACAGGGAACAAGAAAAGAAAAGGTGATCCACATTCTCTATATTGTCACAAAACTCATAATGCTTAGCACCTTTCCACCCTTTTTACTTAAGTTATCTTTGGTTAGGATCCTATTCTTGATCACTAACCAGGAGAAGGCTTTAATTTTCAACGGCATCTTCATTCTCCATAGCAACTTATAAGGGAAAACAACTTGTCGAGCAACAAGATAATGGTACAGAGATTTAACCGAAAAGTTCCCAGAAGAGGTAAGAAGCCATTTAACTCTGTCAGGTTCCTCCGACAAGGTCACCTGACTACACATATCAAGTAATTTGTTCCACATCTCAAGGGTCTCCCCATACAAATATCTCCTAAATCTGATGCAATCAAAATCCTGGCTAAACACCTTCGCGGCCGTGACGTGCCTACAAAAGGTCAAGTTGTAAAGACGTGGGAAAACCAAACATAGAGGTTTGTCTTTTAACCAAACATCCTCCCAAAATCTAGTTTTGCGACCATCACCCACAACTCTCTGGCAGCATCTATAAAAAGTATCTTTAACCTCCATCAAACCATTCCAGAAATGGGAGTTGCTAGGAGATGATTCACATTGAGTCAAAGTTTTCTTTTTCAAATACTTTGCTCTAATCATCTCCTGCCAATCTCCATCCTCGTTCTCTAGCCGCCAAATCCACTTGCACAAAAGACTTATATTCTTTATATCTAAATTAGTAACTCCCAGGCCACCCTGATCTCTAGGTTGGCACACATCAATCCAGTTTACCAGATGATATTTACGCACATCCTCCTTTTCTTGCCAGACCAACCGAGCTCGGAAAAAGTCAAATCCTTTACCCACGCCTTTTGGTAGTCTAAAAAAAGAGAGCATGTGACTGCGAATGTTACTCATGCAGGTTTCTGCAAGGATTAGCCTACTCCCCATAGGAAGCAAGCTACCCTGCCAAGTAGCTGCTTTCCTTTCACACTTCTCCTCTGCAGATTTCCAATCCCTATTACCAAGCCTCTTATAATGTAAAGGAAAACCCAGATACCCAAAAGGAAACTCACCAATAGCACACGTAAAAATCTGAGCATAATCATTCCGTTTTGGTTCAGCACCACCAAAACAATAAACCTCGCTCTTCAGAAAATTAATTTTTAGACCAGTCAGATACTCGAACACACACAAGATAATTTTTAAGTTTCTAGCACCCTCTAAATCATCCTCAATCATAAAAATAGTATCATCCGCATATTGTAATATAGAAAGGCCGCCGTCATACAGCTGGGGAACTAAACCTTTAATAAAACCTTGCTCCTGCGCCCTTTTCACCAAGGTCACCAGGACATCAGCCGCTATATTGAACAACAGGGGGGAAAAGGGATCTCCCTGTCTAAGTCCTTTCCTAGTAGTAAAGTATTTGCCTATCATATCATTCAAAGTAATAGCAACTTTCCCATTGTAAGTAACTGCCTTAGTCCACTGAATAAACTTTTCAGGGAACCCCTTCATCTCCAACACAGAAAGCATAAAGGGCCAATTAATTTTATCATACGCTTTTTCGAAATCCACTTTAAACAACACACCAGAAACTTTATTCTTATGTAAGAAGTGCATGGTTTCATGTAACATAACTACGTTATTCAGAATGTAGCGACCTTTTATAAAAGCTGTTTGAATACGAGAAACTACCTTATCTGCAACAAGCATAGCCCTAGTGTTTAGAACTTTAGTAAAGATCTTGAAGGGAACATTAAGCAAGCATATAGGCCTATACATCTGGATCTTATCAGCTCCCTGCCCTTTGGCAATCAGAGTCACTATACCATAGTTTAGTCTAGAAATATCGAGCTTGCCCTCGAAAAAATCACAGAACAATTGGAATAAGTCTTGACAAATCAGATTCCAAATTTTTTGAAAGAACTCTATGGGCATGCCATCAGGACCTGCAACCCTATTATGTTTCATAGAAAAAACATCAAGCTTAATCTCATCCATGGAGAACCTAGATATCAACTTGCTCTTGTCATCACTATCCAAAACAACAGGAACAAGAATGCTCAAAGACATAGGTAAAAGGTCTACATGACCAAACAATTTTTTGTAAAAATTAGTGGCATAATCAAGCAGCTTATCATCTCCTTGAATAATCCCTTCCTCCTGAACAAATCTGAAAATTTTGCTCTTACGCTTCCTACCGCTAGCTTTGATCATAAGATACCTAGTGATATTATCGCCTTCTCTAATATCCCTCTCTTTCGAGCGTTGGTACCACTTAATCTCTCCCTCTCGAAGCAATTTATTCAAGTTATACTGTAAAACATTTCTTAACTCATAGTCAGCAACCGAGAACCCAGTTTGCTCACATCTTTTATCAATATCATCTAGCTGAGTAATTAAGCTATTTCTACTTTTCTTATACATCCCTTCAACATTGAGATTCCAGCCCGTCAGGCACCTTCTCAAAAGCCTCATCTTCTGCTGCTAGACAGCCAGATTATCCTTACCACACAAATTAGTACTCCAAACCCTATTAACTATGTTTACAAGGTCCTCCCTAGCAAACCAACATAATTCGAAGCGAAAAGGTTTATTAAAAACATTTGGTTTAACCCCGGTATGCATAAGTGAAGCTGTATGGTCAGAGACACCTCTAACTAGTGTTCTGACTGTAACTAAGGGAAACTTCAGCTCCCAGCTAGGGCTAACTAAAATCCTATCCAGCTTAACAAAGAGAGGATCAATTTGATTATTTGAAAAAGTAAAATTTCTGCCAGAGAGCTCCAGCTCCTTCAACCCCCAATGTTCAATAATTGAGTTAAAGAAGAAAGACCACTTGGGAAGCTTCTTAGTTTTATTCCTATCCTTACTTCTCCTAATGATATCAAAGTCGCCTCCAACAACAAAAGGAAAAACACTACTACCAAGCATTTGCACAAAACTAATTAAGAACTCCTCTTTATCTCTAGAATGAGCAGCCCCGTAAACATTGACCAGATTCCATTTGAAACTGGTCCTCTTATCCATCATGGTCATTCGAGTCATATATTTACTAGCTACACACGTATCCACATCGAATAAATCTTCCCTAACCCCCATAAGCAATCCCCCTGAAGCACCCACAGCTGGTTGCCAGAGCCATATAAAAGTAAAATTACCACTAATTCCCGCCAACCACAGATCAGTGAAGTCCTTTTTCTTAGTCTCTTGAATACAAATGAACTCTACCTTATGCTCACAGATGGTTTCTTTAAGAAACCTTCTTTTTTCAGGTTCCCCTAAACCTCTAGCGTTCCAAAAAATACCAGCCATAAAAATAAAATATACTTATTACCTACCATTTTCACTACTAGAACTGCATCTCACCTTTGGCTTAACACTGAAATCACCAGTGCAAGTCTTTTTCTGCTTAAGTTTAAATAAAGAAGAAAGCAACACTATTTCATCTCTTAGATCCCCATCCTCTTCGGAATCAGAATCAGAATCTGAAATTAAATTTCTAATTGCCTCTGGGTCAAAGCTATCCAGCTTTGACTCAATATCACATTTCTCTCCACTACTTTTTCTCAGTCTAACAACATAAAGATCTCTCCTGGACTCTTCAAGCCCTTTAATCATAGAAATAGTTCTCTCCACTTCTTCATCATTTCTACCTAAACTGACACCAATGCAACTAGTAATATGGGCAATAAAACTAGGGACGGTATTTAAAACAGTAGGTATAGACGTTTCACCTGGGGTTTCCAGATTTTTCCTCCTTGCCATCTCCACAGCCTTGTCCATAGTTTGCCCTTCATCCTTATTCTTGTTCCTGTCGCTCCTTCTTCTTGCTGCCTCATCCAAAGCAGCCCTGTCCTTGGCTTTTTGAACTCTCGCAGCGGCATCAGATAGTTTCTTTTTGGTAGGGTCATCATCCACTCTAATATCTTGTAGCGGAACTTGCAAAACAGATACTGCACCCCCATCAACAGAATGATTTTTTTGATACAAAACTCTCTCAGGCGATATAGCAGCTGTCTTGGAGTTCAGATAAACAGGATCTTCATTCTCTTTATCAGGAGTACTCTGTAGTTCACCAAAATCCGCAGCAAGTAAATCTTTATCAGCAGCATCGTTGATTTCCTTAATCCTCTGTGGACTAATGCCCAAGCTCCTAGCAAAGTGATCTGGATCTTGTGTACAATCGAACTCATCCTCCTTCACACTCTCTTCCTCCTCAGTAAAGTCCTCTAACATAGTAGTGTCTTTAGCAAACTCAGCATTGACCTGTTCCACTCCCGAGAGCATCTTTTCACTGGTTAATTTTTTCTCAAGAAGTAGCTTCCTAGTTTCCCTCTCAGCAATTAAATTTTTTTCTAACTCATATTGGCTAGGGACGACCTCTTCTACATGTGAGCTACCACCATTTTCAGCATCAGAGGCTGTGGGAGCACCATGTTTGGGAGATTTCCCACTTCCAGCATCAGTTCCGGATGATTTGTCCCAAGGTCGCTTCTCATTATTGCTTGATTTTGCTACAACAGCTCTAGGATGGCTCACTAAGATACCATCCTCCATTGGACCTCCTTCTTCCACAATGTCTTCTAGGTCAAAGAAAATGTTGTATATGTACCCATCCTCATGGAGAGGCGCACTGGGTGGAATTTTTCTCGGGTCCATGACACCCACCTTTGCTCTGAGTATCTCACATTGTCTGTACAACTCCATATCCAATTCAAACACATGCCCGATTAGCGACCCAGCTTCACAAAAGCCCTGGTAATGATGCAATGTTTCCGGCACCCCTGATATTGTGACCCAGCATACATACAGCTTGTAAGAGGCCATAGAGGAGTTCATCCATCTGTTCACATTCACGTTAGCTTTGCTGCCAATCAGACCAAAAAATTTATATGCTTTCATTTCATCAATCTTTTGGACAGAAGGGAACTTCATCAGGAAACTATCTTTGAGGTATGGCTTTGCCTGCCACTGCCATCCCCACTGAAACATCATGCTAAATGAGTTCACCAATTGTTGTGCAGTGAGCACGTCATCTTTCACAGTAATAACAGCAATCGCCTGCTTGGCCTTATCTGCCTCTGGCTACCTCCCAGATCGTGCAGTAAACATCTGAAGTCCATCTGCCCCTATCCCGATCAGACCAGCCACTCCTTTAGGTTGCGTTAGCAGATTGCATTTGCGGGATATATGAGCATCTCGTTTAGTGCAATTAACACAAAACAATGAAGTCTTACAGTCCTTAACACCATGTCCTGGCTGTTCACATTTATAGCAGATGAAAGAAGGTCTACTAGCATCAGTAGAAGCGTTGCTATTAGCTCCGGCACTAACAAAACCATACCCAACAATTTCTTTAGCATTGTTACCAAATCCAGCACCCAGAAACCCAGCCTCAAATTTTCCATTAGCGTTGCTACTAGTAGCACCTGCATTTATGAAACCAGTGCCAAATTTTCCTTATTCTGTCCCCTGACCAGTTCTTTGACCATTCATCCCTGCCTGCTGAAAATTACCAAGGCTCCCTCCCCCCATTTGTACATGCTGTTCAAACCCATATCCTGACTGGTTAGAGGCTGGGAGCATACCTGAATTGCCAAAATGATTGTATCCAGGAACAAAGAACTCCCCTGTTTGCATCATCTGAGGAACTGGCTGTCCAGCGAAGGATCCAGGTCCCGACCCAAATCCACCACCGAAATATGGATTGACCAGAGGGGGTTGCTGCTGTGGTGGTCCGCGCCACCCTGGCCAGTCGTTGCCGGCATGGCCAGCCTGCCGCCCACGCCCACCTCCAGCACCGTCTTGCCTTCCCCCTCTCCAATCTCCCCGTCCAGCCATGACCGCTTGGGCAAAGGTCAGGCCTCCACTACACACAGGAGGGTGGAATCCCGATCCGCCGCCAACAACAGGCCACACCACCGCCTCAACAGCCGCTCGTCGCCTAGGGTTTGCCTCATGGTGAGGAACCTCCAGCCACCCCCCACGAAATTGGGCTTGATTCGGAGCCGCACAGGCCCACAGCGGTTGAAGGAGAGCAGTTAGCGAAGGCATCTCCCGAAAATCCGCCATCGACGTCGATCCTTCGTGTTTTTGGATGGGCGCCACGTGGGTGGTCCATCCGCCATGGATCGGGTCAGCGCAGTCAACAGCTGGAAGCGTGTTGGGGCCGCCCACGCTTTCGCTCCGGTGCTCTCGTGAGAGCAATTGATCGCCGTCAATTGCCGCAACCCAATCTACCTCCGACGCCGCAACTCGCCGGGAACCCTGTCGAGGACGCACCCACGCATCATCGGAAGGAATTGGTGGGGACTGAAGACAGGGACGACCACATACTCTCACCTGAGACATCACCGGCGAAGCGATGTCACCCGGATGCGCCTAAGACCATCCATCATCATCCTTGGCATAGGAGCTGAGGTCAGGGCCGCGCGAGCCATCGGCTGCTATCCCGCCCTCCGGCTGCATCCGCCCCCCACAGCCCTCGCTCGGGAGCGACATCCTCTTCCCCCGATTCCCTCCCTCGACCGCCGGCCGGGGCGGGCGATTCGCCGCGGGGATCGACGCTCAATTGAATAATAGTATGAGGACGGAGACTCCTTCACCAACCATTGCTGCCTCAGGTGCCACACACCGGAAACCTCTCACACCAAACTTCCATAATAATCAAAATTGATTGATCATCCAAATCCTAAGTAGAAATGAGGTACGTGGTGCATGCAAACATGTGGAAAGCGTAGAAGAAAGTACCAAAGATTATATGGTGACATTTTTAAGTTTTAATAAAACATAATGTCGACGTCCAACTTACCTGCAAGAAACCCTTTTCATTGTTTGACAAAAGGTGATTAATTTTCTGCAACACGTGGCACTAGACAGAAAGCGAAAGAAGGCTCTAATGATAGTTAACTCTCTCCAGGTGTAAAACGAAAATGGCATTCAACTTGCCACTGAAATAATCAACAATATAAACTATAAGCGCCGAGGACGTGCTATATATATCCACATGCACTAGAGTCCATCATTTGCTTCCAATTTACGCATTTTGTATGATGAAGCTGCACTGGGTTGAGATCCTCTGCAGTACTGTATGGTGCTGTAGTGCGGATGACATGTGGAGCCGGGTCCACATGTCAGTGATTGTACTGTACCATACAGTACTGCAGAGGATCCCAACCCAGCTGCACTATGAAGCTTTGAGGTAAATTCACAAGGTTTTTTGGGATTACTACCGGTCTCATTTCCATTTGCCCCTTTTGCGACTTCTGAACCTAGCTACGTTGGTAGGCTAACTTACCACCATAACCCACACGATAGAAGATTTGCAACGTCATGTCATTTTTCACATAAAATTGAGATGACCAACTATTTTTTGTCATGTATGCCTCCATCAACCGATTGATGGTTTCGAAGAGCACCTATCCATTTTAAAAATCAGATACCTTTTTCATTTCTAATTATCCATAGTTAATGAAATATTTTCCTAATTTTGTACTTGTTTACGAAAAAGCCAAAAAATATTAAGCAGGACAGACCAATCAAAACACCCTTACAAAAGATGAAAATTGAGAACGTGTTACATATGCCCACTTGCACGAGTGTCCATAAGTTGCTTTCAATTTACGCATATCGTATGATGATGCTGGACCACCATGAAGCTTTCCGGTAAATTAAGAAATTGGGACTACTACAAGTGTCATTTCCACTTGTCCCTTGGCCACTTTTGAACCTAGTTAGTTTGGTAGGCTAACTTACCACCATTACCCACACAACAACAGATTTGCATCCTGATGTCATTTTTTCACGTAAAAATAAGATGGTCAACTATATATTTTCCATACCTACCTCTATCAACCGATGGGTTGTTTCGATGAGCGCCTATCCATTTCAAAAATCATATACCTTTTTCATTTCTAGCTATCAATAATTAACGAATGATTTTCTTAATCTTATACTTTTGGGCGAAAGAGCCAAAATGTATTAAGCAGGACATACCCTTGAAAACACCCATATAAAAGATGATTTTTTTGACGTGTTTCATATATCCACTTGCACCAGAGTTCAAAACTTGCTTCCAATTTACGCATTTTATATGATGAAGTTGGACCACCATGAAGCTTTGAGGTAAATAAAAAAATTGGGACTACTACAAGTGTCATTTCCACTTGTCCCTTGGCGACTTTTTAACCTAGCTAGGTTGGTAGGCTAACTTACCACCAAAACCCACACGATAACAGATTTGGAACCTCGTGTAATTTTTTCATATAAAAATTAGATCACCAACAATATTATTTTCATGCCTGCCTCTATCAACCGATGGATGGTTTCGAAGAGTGACTGTCCATTTTAAATATTAGATACGTTTTTCATTTCAAACTATCTATAGTAAACGAATGATTTTCCTAATTTGTACTATTTTGTGAAAAAGCCGAAATGTATCAAGCAGGACAAACCCATCAAACACCCTTACAAAAGATGAAAATTGATGACGTGTTACATATATCCACTTAAAGAGAAGTCCATAACTTGCTTCCAATTTACGCATTTTGAATGATAAAGCTGGACCAACATGAAACTTTGAGGTAAATTAAAAAAAAAATTAGGACTCCTACAAGTGTCATTTCCACTTGTCCCTTGGCGACTTTTGAACATAGCTAGATTGGTAGGGTAGCTTACCATCATAACCCACTCGACAGAAGATTCACAGCGTCTTGTGATTTTTTCACATAAAATGGGATGGCTAACAATATATTTTTTCATGCCTGCCTCTATCAACCGATAGATGGTTCCGAAGAGCGCCTATCCATTTTAAAAATAATATAACTTTTTAGTTTCTAACTATCCATAGCTAATGAATGATTTTCCCACTTTTGTACTTGTTTGCGAAAAAAACAAAATGTATTAAGCAGGATAGACCCTTTAAAACACCCTTAGAAAAGATGAAATTTGAGGATGTGTTACATATATCACTTGCACTAGTGTCCATAATTTGCTTCCAATGTAAACACTTAGTATGATGAAGCCAGAGCACCATGAAGCTTTGAGGTAAACTCACAAAGTATTTCGGGACTACTACAAGTATCATTTTCACTTGTCCCTTGGCAACTTTCGAACCTAGCTAGGTTGGTAGGGTAACTTACCACCATAACCCACATGACAGCCGATTTGCAACCTCATGCCATTTTTCACATAAAAATGAGATGGCCAACTATATGTTTTTCATGCCTACGTCTATCAATCGATGGATGGTTTCGAAGCGCGCCTATCTATTTTAAAAATGAGATGCCTTTTTATTTCTAACTATTCATAGCTAACGAATGATTTTCCTAATTATGTAATTTTCTGTGAAAAGCCAAAATTTATTAAGCAGGACAGATCCTTCAAACACCCTACAAATGATGAAAATTCGGGACGTGTTACATGTATCCACTTGCATCAGAGTTCGTAACTTACTTCCAGTTTACACATTTTGTATGGTGAAGGTGGACCACCATGAAGCGTTGAGGGAAATTTTGGAAATATTTTGGGACTACTACAGGTGTCATTCAACTTGTCCCTTGGAAACTTTTGAACCATGTTAGGTTGGTCGGCTATAACATACCATCATAACCCACATGACAACTAGTTTTTAACCTCATGCCATTTTCACATAAAAATGAGTTGGCCAAATTTTTTTTCATGCCTACCTCTATCAATCGACAGATGGTGTCAAAAAGCACTCATCTATTTTAAAGATCATATACCTTTTTCATTTCTAATTATTCATATTTAACGAATGATTTTCCTAATTTTGTACTTTTTTGCGAAAATCTAAAATGTATTGAGCAGGATAGACCCTTCAAACACACTTACAAAAGATGAAAATTGAGGACGTGTTACATATATCCATTTGCAGTAGAGTCCATAACTTGCTTCCAATTTATGCATTTTGTATGATGAAGCTGAACCACCATCAAACTTTGAGGTAAATTCAAAAAGTATTTTGGGACTACTATAGGTGTCATTTCCACGTTTCCCTTGGTGACTTTTGAACCTAGCTAGGTTGGTAGGCTAACTTACCATCATAACCCACACGGCAGTAGATTCGCATCCTCATGTCATTTTCACATAAAAATGAGATGGCCAACTATATTTTTTTGATGCCCGCCTCTATTAATTGATAGATTGTTTCGAAGAGCGTCTGTTGATTTCGAAAATAAGATATCTCATTTCTAACTATCCATAGTTAACAAATGTTTTTCCTAATTATGTACTCGTTTGTGAATAGCCAAAATGTATTAAATAAGACAAACCCTTCAAAACACCCTTAGAAAATATGAAATTGAGGACGTGATATATATATCCACTTGCACTAGTGTCCATAACTTGCTTCCAATAAGCATTTTGAATGATGAAGCTGGACCACCATGAAGCTTTGAGGTAAATTCACAAATTACTTTGGGACTACTACATGTGTCATTTCCACTTGTCCCTTATCGACTTCTGAACCCACACGACAGCAGATTTGCAACCTCATGCCATTTTTAGATAAAAATGAGATGGCCAACTATATTTTTTTCAAGACTGGCTCTATCAACCAATGGACAGTTTCAAAGAGTGCCTATCTGTTTTAAAAAATAGATACCCTTTTCATTTCTAAAAATTCATAGTAAACAAATGGTTTTCCCAATTTTGTACTTTTTTGTGAAAAGCCAAAATGTATTGAGCGGGACAAACCCTTCGAACACCATTACCAAAGATGAAAATTCAGGACGTGTTACATATATTAACTTGCAGGAGAGTCCATCACTTGCTTCCAATTTATGCATTTTGTATGATGAAGCTGGACCACCATGAAGCTTTGAGGTAAATTCTAAAATTATTTTGGTACTACTGCATATGTCATTTCCACTTGTACCTTGGCGACTTTTAAACCTAGCTTGGTTGGTAGGCTAACTTACCATCATTTCCCACACGACAACAGATTTGCAACCTCATGTCATTTTTTCACATAAAAATGAGATGGCCAACTATTTTTTTCATGCTTGCGTCTATTAACCGATAGATGGTTTCGAAGGGCGCCTATCCATTTTGAAAATAAGATATCCTCTTCATTTCTAACAATCCATAGTTAATGAATGATTTTCCTAATATTGTACTTGTTTGCAAAGAACCCAAAATGCTTTAAGCAAGACAGATCCGTCAAAACACCCTTAGAAAAGATAAAACCGAGGATGTGTTACATATATCCATTTGCACTGTGTCCATAACTTGCTTCCAATATAAGCATTTTGTATAATGAAGCTAGACCACCATGAAGCTTTGAGGTAAATTCACAAAGTATTTTGGGACAACTACAGGTCTCATTTCCACTTCTCCCTTGGCGACTTTCGAACCTAGCTAGGTTGGTAGGCTAACATACCACCATAACCCACACCATAACAAATTTGCACCATCATGCCATTTTTTCACATAGACATGAGATGGCCAACTATATTATTTCCATGCCTGCCTCTATCAACCGATGGATGGTTTCGAAGAGTGCCTATCTACCTTAAAATCATATACCTTTTCATTTCTAACTATTCATAGTTAACAAATGATTTTCCTAATTTTGTACTTTATTGCAAAAAGCAAACTGTATTGAGCAGGACACACCCTTCAAATACCCTTACAAAAATTGAAAATAGAGGACGTGTTACATATATCCACTTGCATTAGAGTCCATAACTTGCTTCCCATTTATGTATTTTGTATGATCAAGATAGACAACCATGAAGCTTTGACATAAATTCAAAAAGTATTTTCTGACTACTACACGTGTCATTTCCACTTGTCACTTGGCGACATTTGAACCTATCTAGGTTGGTAGGCTAACTTCCCACCATAACCCACACGAGAGCAGATTTGCAACCTCATGTCATTTTTCAACATAAAAATAAGTGTTGGGGAACGTAGTAATTTCAAAAAAAATCCTACGCAGGCGCAAGATCATGGTGATGCACATCAACGAGAGGGGAGAGTGTTGTCCACGTACCCTCGTAGACCGAAAGCGGAAGCGTTAGCACAACGCGGTTGATGTAGTCGTACGTCTTCACGATCCGACCGATCAAGTACCGAACACACAGCACCTCCGAGTTCAGCACACGTTCAGCCCGATGACGTCCCTCGAACTCCGATCCAGCCGAGTGTTGAGGGAGAGTTTCGTCAGCACGACGGCGTGGTGACGATGATGATGTTCTACCGACGCAGGGCTTCGCCTAAGCACCGCTACAGTATTATCAAGGTGGACTATGGTGGAGGGGGGCACCACACACGGCTAAAAGATCAAACGATCAATTGTTGTGTCTCTAGGGTGCCCCCTGCCCCTGTATATAAAGGAGCAAGGGGGAGGGGGGGTTGCGGCCGGCCAGGAGAGAGGGCGCGCCAGGAGGAGTCCTACTCCCACCGGGAGTAGGACTCCCACCATTCCTAGTTGGATTAGGACTTGGAGGGGGAAAGAGGAGGGAGATAGGAAGGAAGGGGGGCGCCGCTCCCCTCTCCTTGTCCTATTCGGACTAGGGGGGAGGGACGCGCGGCCCAGCCCTGCTCGCCTCTCCTCTTCTCCGTAAAGGCCCACTAAGGCCCATTAACCTCCCGGGGGGTTCCAGTAACCTCCCGGTACTCCGGTAAAATTCGATTTCATCCGGAACACTTCCGGTATCCAAACATAGGCTTCCAATATATCAATCTTCATGTCTCGACCATTTAGAGACTCCTCGTCATGTCCGTGATCACATCAGGGACTCCGAACAACCTTCGGTACATCAAAACATATAAACTCATAATATAACTGTCATCGAAACATTAAGCGTGCGGACCCTACGGGTTCGAGAACTATGTACACATGACCGAGACACGTCTCCGGTCAATAACCAATAGCGGAACCTAGATGCTCATATTGGCTCCCACATATTCTACGAAGATCATTATTGGTCAGACCGCATAACAACATACGTTGTTCCCTTTGTCATCGGTATGTTACTTGCCCGAGATTCGATCGTCGATATCTCAATACCCAGTTCAATATCGTTATCGGCAAGTCTCTTTACTCCTTCCGTAATACATCATCCCACAACTAACTCATTAGTTGCAATGCTTGCAAGGCTTAAGTGATGTGCATTATCGAGAGGGTCGAGAGATACCTCTCCGACAATCGGAGTGACAAATCCTAATCTCGAAATACGCCAACTCAACAAGTACCTTCGGGGACACCTGTAGAGCACCTTTATAATCACACAGTTACGTTGTGACGTTTGGAATATGCTGGCAAAGTAACACATAGAGAGTAATGGAATGAAACAACTATACTATATGCATATATGGCTGGTGGAAAGCTTTATGGTTACAGTTTTTGCGTAAAGCCAGTTTTTCCCTACTGCAAAGGAATAAATTTATTTAACTATCATGGTGGTTGTGAAACATTGAGAATGGTTGACAGCATTCTCAATCCCAATTAAGTGAACAATTAAAACCCAACAACATTAATTAGAAGTAACATGATGAGATTCACATGATATTCAAGTACTAGATACTCAAATTGTCCATAACCAGGGACATGGCTAATCATGATTAGTTTGTACACTCTGCAGAGGTTTGCGCACTTTTCCCCACATGACTCGATCGCCTCCGTTTGTTTTCTCGCACTACACGGTGTTTGAGAAACGGATGACCGAGACATAGTCTTTCAGAAGCGCTAGCACCTTACATGTGGGGTAGACCGTACCACCTACAACCCCTACATCTGCTAGTCCACCCCGTAAGAGTTCGCACAACTTAGTCAACTACGCCAGAGCCCATAGTAGCATGTGGCTGCACACAGAAGTTTCTAGCATGAATTATCTTATGATCCCTTTGAGCCTGGGTGGCGGTCCAAAAAAAACAGGCAAGTCCTGATAGACATCAGGTGCCTCAATCCACCCAGATGTGTGTTTAAGTTGCCACCTTAGATAAACCATTAAAATTATCAACTCACATCTGTCATGGATATCACTCACCCAATCCACGTCTACTAGCATAGCATGGCATAATAAGAAAACGTAGAAGTAACTCCCAAAGGTTTCATAATAATACAGGTAATAGGTACTACCTCATCTACTTCCCATCCCACAATTTAATTAGATCCTAATCATGCAATGTGAGAGGATTGATCTAATGCAATAAAACATGGGTTGTAGAAAAGGTATGATCAAAGTGTTACTTGCCTTGCTGATGATCTGCGAGACCTAGGGAATCAAAGTAACAGGCGGCGCAATCCGGGTAATCTATCACAGACAAACAACAAGCATACAATAAGTACTCGTCTAATGCACAGGTAAAACTCGAACAAGAGAACGAACCAGAAGGTTCAACTTAAGAACTCCGGTTGCAAAGAAAGAACGAACCGAACAAAGAAACGGAAAACAAACGGCGGAAGAAAACAACTCGGTTCTAGCAAGTTGAAACTAGGTCAAATTTTACCGGGGCAAAAACTTGTTCAAGTTCATTAGACGGAACAGCGGTTTCGAAACGAAACTCCAGGCGCTTGAATCACCTGATTCCGATAAACGGGCGAGAAGAAAGACTAGAACGAAGATCGGATCTGAGATCGCGATCGGAAAGAACACGGAATAAATCCGATGAAAAGAAAAAAGACGAATGGTTAAACGAACGGATGTTCTTAACCTAGAAGAATCCGGTGATCACGTTCGTTAGGACGAACGGTCCAAAGGCAACTAAATCAGAAAAGAAAACGAATCTGATCTAGGGTTTCGGAAGAAAACTGAAGCAAAAACCAATCTAGAAAACAGGAACGGTTTAGAGAAGAACCGAAAAGAAAACGAATGGACGAGAAGAAAAGAATCGGAACGATTAGAAGAAAACGATCCGAGGAAAAGAGACGCGGGGCAACCTCCGGCAAGGTCTCCGGCGAGGGGCTCCGGCGGCATGGCGTAGGGCGGCGGCGGCGTGGGTGTGGGGTGGCGCGGCGGCGGTGTAGGGCGCGGGGTGGGGTGCGGTGGAGGGCTTGGGGCTTGATTTGATGGGTTTAGAGGGGGGGTGTTGGGGTATTTATATTGGGGAGGGGAGGGGGTTTCTTGGGGTAGGGGACAAGAAATAGAGTAGGAAAAATAGTCCTAGAAGAAAAAGGAAAACGGAACAAAGGAAAGGGGAGGGACTAACCGGCCAGAGTCCTTTTTGGACTCGGCTAGAGCAAGAGGCGGCGGCGGCGGCTGGCGCCTGGCGCTGGCGCTGGTGCATGCGCGCTGGGGCTGGGGCGGTGGCCGGCTGGCTGGGCCTTTGGCCCGGCTGGCTTGCGGGTTTTTTAAACGGTTTCACGCGCAGAAAAACAGAAAAAAGAAAATCTAAATGGGCTCCAAAAATTTCTAAAGTAAATTTTCCCCGACTCCTAAAAATGAGCCGAACAAAATGAACTTTACTCTGGACCTAAAATGCAATTTTTGAAAACACGCATTTTCCCCTATCCAAATAAAACACAAACAAAAACTCCGGCAAAACCAAAATTGATCTATTTATTAAATCTTCATTTTTCCTAAATTTGGGAAAGTCATATTATTCCCTCTCTCATATATTTTGACACCGGAAAAATTATTGAAGATGAAATAAATAAATCAAATGATCCTCTTTTCAAATTCGAGAAAACTCTCAAATATGAAAATAACGAAATCTCCAACTCTCTCCGAAGGTCCTTGAGTTGCGTGAAATTTCTAGGATCGGGCAAAATGCAAGAAAATATGATATGCATGATGATCTAATGTATAACATTCCAAATTGAAAATTTGGGATGTTACAGGTAGCACACAAAGTGTTCCTCCGGTAAACGGGAGTTGCATAATCTCATAGTCATAGGAACATGTATAAGTCATGAAGAAAGCAATAGCAACATACTAAACGATCGGGTGCTAAGCTAACGGAATGGGTCAGGTCAATCACATCATTCTCCTAATGATGTGATCCCGTTAATCAAATGACAACTCATGTCAATGGTTAGGAAACTTAACCATCTTTGGTCAACAAGCTAGTTAAGTAGAGGCATACTAGTGACACTCTGTTTGTCTATGTATTCACACATGTATTATGTTTCCGGTTAATACAATTCTAGCATGAATAATAAACATTTATCATGATATAATGAAATAAATAATAACTTTATTATTGTCTCTAGGGCATATTTCCTTCAGTCTCCCACTTGCACTAGAGTCAATAATCTAGGTTACACTGTAATGATTCTAACACCCATGGAGCCTTGGTACTGATCATGTTTTGCTCGTGGAAGAGGCTTAGTCAACGGGTATGCAACGTTCAGATCCGTATGTATCTTGCAAATTTCTATGTCTCCCACCTGGACTAAATCCCGGATGGAATTGAAGCATCTCTTGATGTGCTTGGTTCTCTTGTGAAATCTGGATTCCTTCGCCAAGGCAATTGCACCAGTATTGTCACAAAAGATTTTCATTGGTCCCGATGCACTAGGTATGACACCTAGATCGTATATGAACTCCTTCCTCCAGACTCCTTCATTTGCTGCTTCCGAAGCAGCTATGTATTCCGCTTCACACGTAGATCCCGCCATGACGCTTTGTTTAGAACTGCACCAACTGGCAGCTCCACCGTTCAATGTAAACACGTATCCGGTTTGCGATTTAGAATCATCCAGATCAGTGTCAAAGCTTGCATCAACGTAACCATTTACGATGAGCTCTTTGTCACCTCCATAAACGAGAAACATATCCTTAGTCCTTTTCAGGTATTTTAGGATGTTTTTAACCGCTGTCCAGTGATCCACTCCTGGATTACTTTGGTACCGCCCTGCTAGACTTATAGCAAGGCACACATGAGGTCTGGTACACAACATTGCATACATGATAGAGCCTATGGCTGAAGCATAGGGAACATCTTTCATTTTATCTCTATCTTCTGGAGTGGTCGGGAATTGAGTCTTACTCAACTTCACACCTTGTAACGGGCAAGTCAACCAAAGTCCACACTTTGTTCTCATACATGGATCCCATCTCAGATTTCATGTCCTCAAGCCATTTTGTGGAATCTGGGCTCACCATCGCTTCTTCATAGTTCGTAGGTTCGTCATGGTCTAGTAACATAACTTCCAGAACAGGATTACCGTACCACTCTGGTGCGGATCTCACTCTGGTTGACCTACGAGGTTCAGTAACAACTTGATCTAAAGTTTCATGATCATCATCATTAACTTCCTCA
This sequence comes from Triticum aestivum, assembly GCF_018294505.1. Classification (NCBI taxonomy): domain Eukaryota; kingdom Viridiplantae; phylum Streptophyta; class Magnoliopsida; order Poales; family Poaceae; genus Triticum; species Triticum aestivum. Next base: position 634,335,175 of record NC_057800.1, on the reverse strand, counting down.
CTAATTGGTGTAGGTGTCGCAGAAACCGGTTTCTGTGATGAACTACTTTCCAATAAGGGAGCAGGTATAGTTACCTCATCAAGTTCTACTTTCCTCCCACTCACTTCTTTCGAGAGAAACTCCTTCTCTAGAAAAACTCCGAATTTAGCAACAAAAGTCTTGCCTTCAGATCTATGATAGAAGGTGTACCCAACAGTCTCCTTTGGGTATCCTATGAAGACTCATTTCTCCGATTTGGGTTCGAGCTTATCAGGTTGAAGCTTTTTCACATAAGCATCACAACCCCAAACTTTCAGAAATGACAACTTTGGTTTCTTACCAAACCACAGTTCATAAGGCGTCGTCTCAACGGATTTCGATGGTGCCCTATTTAACGTGAATGCGGCCGTCTCTAAAGCATAACCCCAAAACGATAGCGGTAAATCAGTAAGAGACATCATAGATCGCGCCATATCTAGTAAAGTACGATTATGATGTTCGGACACACCATTATGCTGTGGTGTTCCGGGTGGCGTGAGTTGCGAAACTATTCCGCATGGTTTCAAATGAAGACCAAACTCATAACTCAAATATTATCCTCCACGATCAGATCGTAGAAACTTTATTTTCTTGTTATGATGATTTTCAACTTTACTCTGAAATTCTTTGAACTTTTCAAATGTTTCAGACTTATGTTTCATTAAGTAGATATACCCATATCTGCTTAAATCACCTATGAAGGTGAGAAAATAACGATATCCGCCACGAGCCTCAAAATTCATCGGACCACAAACATCTGTATGTATGATCTCCAACAAATCTGTTGCTCTCTCCATAGTACCGGAGAATGGCGTTTTAGTCATCTTGCCCATGAGGCATGGTTCACAAGTACCAAGTGATTCATAATCAAGTGGTTCCAAAAGTCCATCAGTATGGAGTTTCTTCATGTGCTTTACACCGATATGACCTAAACGCTAGTGCCACAAATAAGTTGCACTATCATTATCAACTCTGCATCTTTTGGCCTCAATATTATGAATATGTGTATCACTACTATCGAGATTCAACAAAAATAGTCCACTCTTCAAGGGTGCATGACCATAAAAGATATTACTCATATAAATAGAACAACCATTATTCTCTGATTTAAACGAATAACCGTATCGCATCAAACAAGATCCAGATATAATGTTCATGCTCAACACTGGCACCAAATAACAATTATTTAGGTCTAATACTATTCCCGAAGGTAGATGTAGAGGTAGCGTGCCGACTGCGATCACATCGACTTTGGAACCATTTCCCACGCGCATCATCACCTCGTCCTTAGCCAATCTTCTCTTAATCCGTAGCCCCTGTTTTGAGTTGCAAATATTAGCAACATAACCAGTATCAAATACCCAGGTGCTACTGCGAGCATTTGTAAGGTACACATCAATAACATGTATATCACATATACCTTTGTTCACCTTGCCATCCTTCTTATCCGCCAAATACTTGGGGCAGTTCCGCTTCCAGTGACCAGTCTGCTTGTAGTAGAAGCACTCAGTCTCAGGCTTAGGTCCAGACTTGGGTTTCTTCTCCTGAGTAGCAACTTGCTTGCTGTTCTTCTTGAAGTTCCCCTTCTTCTTCCCTTTGCCCTTTTTCTTGAAACTGGTGGTCTTATTGACCATCAACACTTGATGCTCCTTCTTGATTTCTACCTCCCCAGCCTTTAGCATTGCGAAGAGCTCGGGAATTGTCTTATCCATCCCTTGCATATTATAGTTAATCACGAAGCTCTTGTAGCTTGGTGGAAGTGATTGGAGAATTCTGTCAATGACGCTATCATCCGAAAGATTAACTCCCAGTTGAATCAAGTGATTGCAGTACCCAGACATCTTGAGTATATGCTCACTAACAGAACTATTCTCCTCCATCTTGCAGCTATAGAACTTATTGGAGACTTCATATCTCTCAATCCGGGCATTCTTTTGAAATATTAACTTCAACTCCTGGAACATCTCATATGCTCCATGACGTTCAAAACATCGTTGAAGTCCCGGTTCTAAGCCGTAAAGCATGGCACACTGAACTATCGAGTAGTCATCAACACGTGACTGCCAGGCATTCACAATGTTTGCAGTTGCTGGCGCAGGTGGTACACCTAGCGGTGCTTCTAGGACGTAACTTTTCTGTGCGGCAATGAGGATAATGCTCAAGTTATGGACCCAGTCCGTGTAATTGCTACCATCATCTTTCAACTTTTCTTTCTCAAGGAATGCATTAAAATTCAACGGAACAACAGCACGGGCCATCTATCTACAATCAACATAGACAAGCAAGATACTATTAGGTACTAAGTTCATGATAAATTTAAGTTCAATTAATCATATTACTTAAGAACTCCCACTTAGATAGACATCCGTCTAATCCTCTAAGTGATCACGTGACCCATATCAACTAAACCATGTCCGACCATCACGTGAGATGGAGTAGTTTCAACGGTGAACATCACTATGTTGATCATATCTACTATATGATTCACGCTAGACCTTTCGGTCTCCGTGTTCCAGGCCATATCTGTTATATGCTAGGCTCGTCAAGTTTAACCTGAGTATCCCGCGTGTGCAACTATTTTGCACCCGTTTTATTTGAACGTAAAGCCTATCACACCCGATCATCATGTGGTGTCTCAGCACGAAGAACTTTCGCAACGGTGCATACTTAGGGAGAACACTTTATACTTTGATAATTTAGTGAGGGATCATCTTATAATGCTACTGTCAATCAATACAAGATAAGATGCATAAAAGATAAACATCACATGCAATCAATATAAGTGATATGATATGACCATCATCATCTTGTGCTTGTGATCTCCATCTCCGAAGCACCGTCATGATCACCATCATCACCGGTGTGACACCTTGATCTCCATCGTAGCATCATTGTCGTCTCGCCAATCTTATGCTTCTACGACCATCGCTACCGCTTAGTGATAAAGTAAAGCATTACAGGGCGATTGCATTGCATACAATAAAGAGACAACCATATGGCTCCTGCCAGTTGCCGATAACTCGGTTACAAAACATGATCATCTCATACAATAAAATTTAGCATCATGTCTTGACCATATCACATCACAACATGCCCTGCAAAAACAAGTTAGACGTCCTCTACTTTGTTGTTGCAAATTTTACATGGCTGCTACGGGCTTAGCAAGAACCGTTCTTGCCTACGCATCAAAACCACAACGATAGTTTGTCAAGTTGGTGTTGTTTTAACCTTCGCAAGGACCGGGCATAGCCACACTCGGTTCAACTAAAGTTGGAGAAACTGACACCCGCCGGCCACCTGTGTGCAAAGCACGTCGGTAGAACCAGTCTCGCGTAAGCGTACGCGTAATGTCGGTCCGGGCCGCTTCATCCAACAATACCGCCGAACCAAAGTATGACATGCTGGTAAGCAGTATGACTTATATCGCCCACAAATCACTTGTTTTCTACTCGTGCATATGACATCTACACATAAAACCAGGCTCTGATACCACTGTTGGGGAACGTAGTAATTTCAAAAAAATTCCTACGCACATGCAAGATCATGGTGATGCACAACAATGAGAGGGGAGAGTGTTGTCCATGTACCCTCATAGACCGAAAGCAGAAGCGTTAGCACAACGCAGTTGATGTAGTCGTACGTCTTCACGATCCGACCGATCAAGTACCAAACGCACGGCACCTCCGAGTTCAACACATGTTCAGCCCGATGACGTCCCTCGAACTCCGATTCAGCCGAGTGTTGGGGGAGAGTTTCGTCAGCACGACGGCGTGGTGACGATGATGATGTTCTACTGACGCAGGGCTTCGCCTAAGCACCGCTACATTATTATCGAGGTGGACTATGGTGGAGGGGGGCACCGCACACGGCTAAAATATCAAACGATCAATTGTTGTGTCTCTAGGGTGCCCCCTGCCCCTGTATATAAAGGAGCAAGGGGGGGTGCGGCCGGCCAGGAGAGAGGGTGCGCCAGGAGGAGTCCTACTCCCACCGGGAGTAGGACTCCCCCCTTTCCTAGTTGGATTAGGACTTTGGAGGGGGAAAGAGGAGGGAGAGAGGAAGGAAGGGGGGCGCCGCCCCCCTCTCCCTGTCCTATTCGGACTAGGGAGGAGGAGCACGCGGCCCAGCCCTGGCCGCCTCTCCTCTTCTCCGTAAAGCCCACTAAGGCCCATTAACCTCCCGGGGGGTTCCGATAACCTCCCCGTACTTCGGTAAAATCCTGATTTCATTCGGAACACTTCTGATATCCAAACATAGGCTTCCAATATATCAATCTTCATGTCTCGACCATTTCGAGACTCCTCGTCATGTCCGTGATCACATCCGGGACTCCGAACAACCTTCGGTACATCAAAACATATAAACTCATAATATAACTGTCATCGAAACGTTAAGCGTGCGGACCCTACGGGTTCGAGAACTATGTAGACATGGCCGAGACACGTCTTCGGTCAATAACCAATGGCGGAACCTGGATGCTCATATTGGCTCCCACATATTCTACGAAGATCTTTATCGGCCAGACCACATAACAACATACGTTGTTCCCTTTGTCATCGATATGTTACTTGCCCGAGATTCGATCGTCGGTATCTCAATACCCAGTTCAATCTCGTTACCGGCAAGTCTCTTTACTCGTTCCATAATACATCATCCCGCAACTAACTCATTAGTTGCAATGCTTGCAAGGCTTAAGTGATCTGCATTACCGAGAGGGCCCAGAGATACCTCTCCGACAATCGGAGTGACAAATCCTAATCTCGAAATACGCCAACTCAACAAGTACCTTCGGAGACACCTGTAGCGCATCTTTATAATCACCCGGTTACGTTGTGACGTTTGGTAGCACACAAAGTGTTCCTCCGCTAAATGGGAGTTGCATAATCTCATAGTCATAGGAACATGTATAAGTCATGAAGAAAGCAATAGCAACATACTAAACGACCGGGTGCTAAGCTAACGGAATGGGTCAGGTCAATCACATCATTCTCCTAATGATGTGATCCCGTTAATCAAATGACAACTCATGTCAATGGTTAGGAAACTTAACCATCTTTGATCAATGAGCTAGTCAAGTAGAGGCATACTAGTGACACTCCGTGTGTCTATGTATTCACACATGTATTATGTTTCCGGTTAATACAATTCTAGCAAGAATAATAAACATTTATCATGACATAAGGAAACAAATAATAACTTTATTATTGCCTCTAGGGCATATTTCCTTCAATAAGATGGCCAACTATATTTTTTCAAAGGCTACCTCCATCAACCGATGGATGGTTTCGAACAACGCCTATCCATTTTAAGAATTAGATATCTTTTTCATTTCTAACTATCCATGTTAACGAATGATCCAAATTTTGTACTTCTTTACGAAAAATCCAAAATGTATTGAGCAGGACAAACCCTTCCAAACAACCTTAGAAAGGATAAAAACTAGGAATGTGTTGCATATATCCACTTGCACTAAATTCCATACCTTCCTACCAATTTATGCATTTTGTATGATGAAGTTGGACCACCATGAAGCTTTGAAGTAAATTCACAAAGGTTTTCAGGACTACTATGATGACCCACAAGTATAGGGGATCTATCGTAGTCCTTTCGATAAGTAAGTGTGTCGAACCCAACGAGGAGCAGAAGGAAATGATAAGCAGTTTTGAGTAAGGTATTCTCTGCAAGCACCGAAATTATCGGTAACAGATAGTTTTGTGATAAGGTAATTCGTAACGGGTAACAAGTAACAAAAGTAAACAAGGTGAAGCAAGGTGACCCAATCCTTTTTGTAGCAAAGGACAAGCCTGGACAAACTCTTATATAAAGCAAAGCGCTCCCGAGGACACATGGGAATTATCGTCAAGCTAGTTTTCATCATGCTCATATGATTCACGTTCGTTACTTTGATAATTTGATATGTGGGTGGACCGGTGCTTGGGTACTGCCCTTCCTTGGACAAGCATCCCACTTATGATTAACCCCCTTTGCAAGCATCTGCAACTACTAAAGAAAAATTAAGGTAAACCAAACCATAGCATGAAACATATGGATCCAAATCAGCCCCTCACGAAGCAACGCACAAACTAGGGTTTAAGCTTCTGTCACTCTAGCAACCCATCATCTACTTATTACTTCCCAATGCCTTCCCCTAGGCCCAAACAATGGTGATGTGTCATGTCAACATTCACATAACACCACTAGAGGAAAGACAACATACATCTCATCAAAATATTGAACGAATACCAAATTCACATGACTACTTATAGCAAGACTTCTCCCATGTCCTCAGGAACAAACGTAACTACTCACAAATCATATTCATGTTCATAATCAGTGGGCTATTAATATGCATAAAGGATCTAAACATATAATCTTCCGCCGAATAAACCAACTAGCATCAACTACAAGAAGTAATCAACACTACTAGCTACCCGCAGGTACTAGTCCGAGGTTTTGAGACCAAGATCTGATACAAGAGATGAACTAGGGTTTTAGAGGAAATGGTGCTGGTGAAGATGTTGATGGAGATTGACCCCCTCCTGATGAGAGGATAGATGGTGATGACGATGGTGATGATTTCCCCTCCCGGAGGGATGTTTCCCCGACAGAACAGCTCCGCCGGAGCGCTAGATTGGTTCCGCCAATGTTCTGCCTCGAGACGGCGGCGCTTCGTCCCAAAAGCTTCCTCCTGATTTTTTCCAGGGCGAAAGACACCTTATACCAGAAGATGGGCATCAGAGGCCTACCAGGTGGCCCACGAGGCAGGGGGCGCGCCCCCACCCTCGTGGACGGTGGCTGGCCCTCCTCTGGTGCTTTCTTCGCCCAATATTTTTAATATATTCCAAAACTGACTTTCGTGGAGTTTCAGGACTTTTGGAGTTGTGTAGAATAGGTCTCCAATATTTGCTCCTCTTCCAGCCCAGAATTCCAGCTGCCGGCATTCTCCCTCTTCATGTAAACCTTGTAAAATAAGAGAGAAAAGTAATAAGTATTGTGACATAATGTATAATAACATCCCATAATGAAATAAATATCGACATAAAAGCATGATGCAAAATGGATGTATCAACTCCCCCAAGCTTAGACCTCTCTTGTCCTCAAGCGGCGGCCGATATCGCAAAATATGTCCACATGTTTAGAGATAGAGGTGTCGATAAAATAAAATACGGACATGAGGGCATCATGATCATTCTTAGAATAGCAACATATATATATTGTCATATGATTTCTTATGATAAAGTAACAATCGATTCACAATGTAAAGTATGAATAAGAAACTTCATTGAAAACTAGCAAACTATAATCTCAGTCATTGAAGCAATTGCAATTTATCATAACATCGGAAAGAGTCAATATAGTAGCTTTTCAGCAAGTTCACATACTCAACTATCATTTACTCTTTCACAATTGCTAACACTCACGCAACACTTATGGGTATGAAGTTTTAATTGGACACAGAGAAAGATAGGGGCTTATAGTTTTGCCTCCCAACCTTTTACCTCAAGGGTAATGTCAACAATAATGCTTTATGAAAACCCACATCCAATTAGCTATATATATCTGGATCTTTCCAACACAAAGTTCTTGCCAAAGGATAAAATATAAAAAGGAAAGGTGAAGATCACCATGACTCTTGTATAAGGTATATGACAAAAGTAAAAGATAGGCCCTTCGCAGAGGGAAGCAGAGGTTGTCATGAGCTTTTATGGTTGGATGCACGAAATCTTAATGCAAAAGAACGTCATTTTGTATTGCCACTTGTGATAGGGACATTTATTATGCAATCCGTTGCTTTTATTTCTTCCATATCACAAGCTCGTATAAAGCTTATTTTCTCCACATTAATAGATCATACATATTTAGAGAGCAATTTTTATTGCTTGCAACAATGACAACTTACTTGAAGGATCTTATTCAATCCATAGGTAGATATGGTGGAATCTCATGGCAAAACTGGGTTTAAGGATATTTGGAAGCACAAGTAGTATATCTACTTGGTTCAAAGAATTTGGCTAGCATGAGGGGGGAAAGCAAGCTCAACATGTTGGATGATCCATGACAATATAATTTATTTCGGATATAAGAAAACATAACCCATTACGTTGTCTTCCTTGTCCAACATCAACTTTTTAGCATGTCATATTTTAATGAGTGCTCACAATCATAAAAGATGTCCAAGATAGTATATTTATATGTCAAAACCTCTCTTTCTTTATTACTTCCTATTAATTGCAACGATGACGAAAACTATGTTTGTCAACTCTTAACAACTTTTATTCATCATACTCTTTATATGTGAAGTCATTACTCTCCATAAGATCAATATGATGTCTTTATTTCTTTTTATTCTTTCTCCCCCCTTTTTTCTCAAGATCATAGCAAGATAACCAAGCCCTCAACTCAAGACTAATCTTTATTATATATAGCTCACGGACTTGATTACATAGATAAGGATCAACACAAAAACTCAAAGCTAGATCATACTAAACTTTATTCTACTAGATCAAGATATAATCAAAAGGATCGAGCTAAGAAAAACGGTAAAGATAGAAGTGTGATGGTGATACGATACCGGGGCACCTCCCCCAAGCTTGGCAGTTGCCAAGGGGAGTGCCCATACCCGACACTCAGTTCTCCTTTGGTGGTGAAGAAGATGGTGGTGATGATGACAATTGTGCCTTCAGATTTTTCATATTATAGTGGAGGAGAGCAATTTCCTCCTTTAAATCATTGACCTCCAACTCCATATTCAAGATCTTGTCACATAAATCTCCTTGGCTCTTCTGCCGAAAACGAGAAGGAATAGATCGGTTATTAGACCGGTTAGCCCTCTTAGGGAGACTAGACTTCTTGAACTTCACGTGCATATCCCCAGGTTGAGGTAGAGGAACATCCTCCTCCTCCGAACTTGAATCATCAATCCTCATCAAATGAGCATCCTCCTCATCATCCTTAGTTCAACCATAAGGAGATAGGTCCCCATAGGTCTTTGGGTCAGCAATGAGATGTGAGACATAGCTCTCTCCGTCGGAGTCTTGAGATGACATCTTGCTCTAATTCTGCTGTAGAAACAACTCAAAAAAAAAGAGGATTGTGGTGGGGTACGGTGGTCGAAATCTTCGGGAGATTATATAATGAATTTTTATCGACCAAAAGAAGTATCATGCAAGAAAAAGGACTTTGGAGGGCACACGAGGTCTCCACGAGGCAAGGGGCACGCCCAGAGGGTAGGGCGCGCCCTCCACCCTCGTGGACGCCTCGTGTCTGCTACCTCTTTTAGCACTGCGTTGGTTTTCCCCGAAGAGGAAGGGATGATGCAGCAAAGTAGCGTAAGTATTTCTCTCAGTTTTTGAGAACCAAGATATCAATCTAGTAGGAGGCTACGCGCGAGTCCCTCGTACCTGCACAAAACAAATAAATCCTCGCAACCAACGCAAATAGGGGTTGTCAATCCCTATAGGGCCACTTACGAGAGTGAGATCTGATAGATATGATAAGATAATATTTTTGGTATTTTTATGATAAAGATGCAAAGTAAAATAAAGGCAACGTAAATAACAAAGTAAATAACTAAGTAGTAGGAGATTAATATGATAAAGATAGACCCGGGGGCCATAGGTTTCACTAGTGGCTTCTCTCGAGAACATAAGTACTCTATTGTGGGTGAACAAATTACTGTTGAGCAATTGACAGAATTGAGCATAGTTATGAGAATATCTAGGTATGATCATGTATATAGGCATCACGTCCGAGACAAGTAGACCGACTCCTGCGTGCATCTACTACTATTACTCCACTCATCGACCGCTATCCAGCATGCATCTAGAGTATTAAGTTAAAAACAGAGTAACACCTTAAGCAAGATGACATGATGTAGAGGGATAGACTCATGCAATATGAAGAAAACCCCATCTTGTTATCCTCGATGGCAACAATACAATACGTGCCTTGCTGCCCTTACTGTCACCGGGAAAGGACACCGCAAGATTGAACCCAAAGCTAAGCACTTCTTCCATTGCAAGAAAGATCAATCTAGTAGGCCAAACCAAACTGATAATTCGAAGAGACTTGCAAAGATAACCAATCATACATAAAAGAATTCAGAGAAGATTCAAATATTATTCATAGATAAACTTGATCATAAACCCACAATTCATCGGTCTCAACAAACACACCGCAAAAACAAGATTACATCGAATAGATCTCCACAAGAGAGGGGGAGAACATTGTATTGAGATCCAAAAAGAGAGAAGAAGCCATCTAGCTACTAACTATGGACCCGTAGGTCTGAATTAAACTACTCACACTTCATCGGAGGGGCTATGGTGTTGATGTAGAAGCCCTCCGTGATCGATGCCCCCTCCGACGGAGCTCCGAAACAGGCCCCAAGATGGGATCTCATGGATACAGAAAGTTACGGCGGTGGAATTAGGGTTTTGGCTCCTGTTCTGATCGTTTGGGGGTACGTGGATATATATAGGAGGAAGAAGTATGTCGGTTGAGCAATAGGGGGCCCACGAGGGTGGAGGGCGCGCCTGCGGGGGGGGGGGGGGGGGGGCAGGCGCGCCCCTACCTCTTGGCCTCCTGTTAGTTGGCTTGACATAGGGCCAAGTCTCCTGAGTTGTATTCGGTGAGAAAATCACGTTCCCGAAGGTTTCATTCCGTTTGGACTCCGTTTGATATTCCTTTTCTTCGAAACCCTAAAACAGGCAAAAATAGCAATTCTGGGCTGGGCTTCCGGTTAATAGGTTAGTCCAAAAAATAATATTAAAGTGGACAAAAAAGCCCAATAATGTCCAAAACAGTAGATAATATAGCATGGAGCAATCAAAAATTATAGATACGTTGGAGACGTATCAAGCATCCCCAAGCTTAATTCTTGCTCGTCCTCTAGTAGGTAAATGATAAAAACAGAATTTTTGATGCGAAGTGCTACTTGGCATAATTTTAATGTAATTCTTCTTAATTGTGGTATGAATATTCAGATCCGAAAGATTCAAGACAAAAGTTCATATTGACATAAAAATGATAATACTTCAAGCATACTAACTAAGCAATTATGTCTTCTCAAAATAACATGCCAAAGAAAGTTCATCCCTACAAAATCATATGGTTTAGTCATGTTTCATTTTCGTCACACAAGAATGCTATCATCATGCACAACCCCGATGACAAGCTAAGCAATTATTTCATACTTTAGTAATCTCAAACCTATAAACTTTCACGCAATATATGACATAGCACTATAGGTGGAATAGAATATAATGAGGGTGGTTATGTGGAGAAGACAAAAAAGGAGGAAGTCTCACATCAATGAGGCTAATCAATGGGCTATGGAGATGCCCACCGATTGATGTTAGTGCAAGGAGTAGGGATTGCCATGCAACGGATGCACTAGAGCTATAAATGTATGAAAGCCCGACAAAAGAAACTAGTGGGTGTGCATCCAACTTGCTTGTTCACGAAGACCTAGGGCACTTGAGGAGGCCCATTGTTGGAATATACAAGCCAAGTTCTATATTGAAAAATTCCCACTAGTACATGAAAGTGATAACATGAGAGACTCTCTACTATGAATATCATGGTGCTACTTTGAAGCACAAGTGTGGCAAAGGATAGTAACACTATCCCTTCTCTCTTTTTCTCTCATTTTTTGGGCCTTTTCTATTTTTTATGGCCTTTCTCTTTTTTGGGCCTTCTCTTTTTATGGCCTTTCCTCTATTTTTTATATACCTCACTTGGGACAATGCTCTAGAAAATGATGATCATCACACTTCTATTTATTGACAACTCAATTATTACAACTCGATACTAGAACAAAGATGACTCTATATGAATGCCTCCGGCGGTGTACCGGGATATGTAATGAACCAAGAGTGACATGTATGAAAGAATTATTAACGGTGTCTTTGCCACAAATACTATGTCAACTACATGATCATGCTAAGCAATATGACAATGATGAATGTGTCATGATGAATGGAATGATGGAAAGTTGCATGGCAATATATCTCGGAATGGCTGTGGAAATGCCATAATAGGTAGGTATGGTGGCTGTTTTGTGGAAGATATAAGGAGGTTTATGTGTGAAAGAGTGTATCATATCACGGGGTTTGGATGCACTGGTGAAGTTTGCACCAACTCTCAATGTGAGAAAGGGCAATGCACGGTACCGAAGAGGCTAGCAAGGATGGAAGGGTGAGAGTGCGTATAATCCATGGACTCAACATTAGTCATAAAGAAAACACATACTTATTGCAAAAATCTACAAGTCATCAAAAACCTCGGTACTACGCGCATGCTCCTAGGGGGATAGATTGGTAGGAAAAGACCATCGCTCGTCCCCGACCGCCACTCATAAGGAAGACAATCAAATAACACCTCATGTTTCAAATTTGTTGCATAAAGTTTACCATACGTGCATGCTATGGGACTTGCAAACCTCAACACAAGTATTTCTCAATTTCACAACTACTCAACAAGCACGACTTTGATATTATTACCTCCATGTCTCAAAACAATCATCAAGCATCAAACTGCTCTTAGTATCCAACACACTCATAAGAAAGTTTTATTATTAATCTTGGATACCAAGCATATTAGGATTTTAAGAAAATTACCATGCTATTAAGACTCTCAAAATAATCTAAGTGAAGCATGAGAGAACAATAGTTTCTATAAAACAAATCCACCACCGTGCTCTAAAAGATATAAGTGAAGCACTAGAGCAAAATTATATAACTCAAAAGATATAAGCGAAGCACATAGAGTATTCTAACAAATTCCAAATCATGTATGGCTCTCTCGAAATATGTATACAGCAAGGATGATTGTGGTAAACTAATAAGCAAAGACTCAAATCACACAAGACGCTCCAAATAAAACACATATCACGTGGTAAATAAAAATATAGCTCCAAGTAAAGTTACCGATAGAAGTAGACGAAAGAGGGGATGCCTTCCGGGGCATCCCCAAGCTTTGGATTTTAGGTGTCCTTAGATTATATTTGGTGTGCCATGGGCATCCCCAACCTTAGGCTCTTGCCACTCCTTGTTCCATAATCCATCAAATCTTTACCCAAAACTTGAGAACTTCACAACACAAAACTTAAAGTAGAAAATCTCGTGAGCTCCGTTAGCGAAAGAAAACAAAAGACCACTTAAAGGTACTGTAATTAACTCATTATTTATTTATATGGGTGTTATACCTACTGTATTCCAACTTCTCTATGGTTTATAAACTAATTTACTAGCCATAGATTCATCAAAATAAGCAAACAACACACGCAAAACAGAATCTGTCAAAAACAGAACAGTCTGTATTAATCTGCAGCTAGCGCAAGATATGGAACCCCAAAAATTCTAAAATAAATTGCTCGACGTGAGGCATTTATATATTAATCATCTGCAAAAAGAATTAACTAAATATCACTTTCCAAATAAAAATGACGGCAGTTCTCGTGAGCGCTAAAGTTTCTGTTTTTTACAGCAAGTTCAACAAGACTTTCCCCAAGTCTTCCCAACGGTTCTACTTGGCACAAACACTAATTAAACACAAAAAAAACACAAAGAAAACAGAGGCTAGATAAATTATTTATTGAATAACAGCAAGGATAAATATTGGGTTGTCTCCCAACAAGCGCTTTTCTTTAAAGCCCTATAGCTAGGCATAATATTTCAATGATGCTCACATGAAAGACAAGAATTGAAGCACAAAGAGAGCATTATAAAACACGTGACAAACACATTTAAGTCTAACATACTTCCTATGCATAGTCATCTTATAGGCAAACAACTTATCAAGGCAAGCAACAACTAGCATATGCAAGGAAGCGGAAACAAACAATAGCAATCTCAACATAACGAGAGGTAATTTCGTAACATGAAAATTTCTAGCACCATATTTTACTCTCTCATAATAATTGTATGTGGGATCATAAACAAATTCAACAAAATATCTATCACATAAAATATTTTCAACACGATCCACATACATGTAAAGTTGACACTCTTCCAAAATAGTGGGATTAACATTAACTAAAGTCATGACTTCTCCAAACCCACTTTTATCAAAAATTTCATAAGATTGGACGTTCTCCAAATATGTGGGATCTAAAGTTGACATTCTTCCAAACCCACTTTCAATAATATTGCAAACACTATTATCAATCTCATATTCATCATGGGGCATAAATAAATTTTCAAGATCATAAGAAGAATCACCCCAATCATGATCATTGCAACAAGTAGAGGACATGATGTAGAGGGATAGACTCATGCAATATGAAGAAAACCCCATCTTGTTATCCTCGATGGCAACAATACAATACGTGCCTTGCTGCCCTTACTGTCACCGAGAAAGGACAACACAAGATTGAACCCAAAGCTAAGCACTTCTCCCATTGCAAGAAAGATCAATCTAGTAGGGCAAACCAAACTGATAATTCGAGGAGACTTGCATAGATAACCAATCATACATAAAAGAATTCAGAGAAGATTCAAATATTATTCATAGGTAGACTTGATCATAAACCCACAATTCATCGGTCTCAACAAACACACCGTAAAATGAAGATTACATCGAATAGATCTCCACCAGAGAGGGGGAGAACATTGTATTGAGATCCAAAAAGAGAGAAGAAGCCATCTATCTACTAACTATGGACCCGTAGGTCTAAAGTAAACTACTCACACTTCATCGGAGGGGCTATGGTGTTGATGTAGAAGCCCTCCGTGATCGATGCCCCCTCCGGCGGAGCTCCGAAACAGGCCCCAAGATGGGATCTCGTGGATACAGAAAGTTACGGTGGTGGAATTAAGGTTTTGGCTCCTGTTCTGATCGTTTGGGGGTACGTGGATATATATAGGAGGAAGAAGTACGTCGGTGGAGCAACAGGGGGCCCACGAGGGTGGAGGGCGCGCCTGGGGGGGGGGGGGCAGGCGCGCCCCCCTACCTCGTGGCCTCCTGTTAGTTGGCTTGATGTAGGGTCCAAGTCTCCTGACTTGTATTCAGTGAGAAAATCACGTTCCCAAAGGTTTCATTCTGTTTGGACTCCGTTTGATATTCCTTTTCTTCGAACCCCTAAAACAGGCAAAAAACAACAATTTTGGGCTGGGCGTCCGGTTAATAGGTTAGTCCCAAAAATAATATAAAAGTGGAGAATAAAGCCCAATAATGTCCAAAACAGTAGATAATATAGCATGGAGCAATCAAAAATTATAGATACGCTGGAGACGTATCGGTGTCCTTTCCGGACTACTTCTTATTTTCCTATTTTCTTAAATATTCCAAAATGGAGAGAAATTGCTATTAGAAGTGTTTTGGAGTCGGTTTACTTATCGTACCACATACCTATTCCCATTCGGAGTCTAAAATGTTCAGGAAACTGACCCTTATGTACTCCTCGGGGGTTATGGTATTAATAACATTGGTTTCAACACTTATGGGATTACCTGAGATATAATTTTTGATTCTTTGACCGTTCACCACCCTCAGATTTGTGCCTTCGAAGTTCTTGATTTTTATGGCACTGGAACGATATACCTCCTCGATAACGCAAGGACCTGCCCATTTAGAGAGGAGTTTTCCTGCAAAAAATCTTAAACAAGAGTTGTATAACAAAACATAATCACCTACCTTAAACTCATGCTTTTGTATCCTTTTGTCATGCCATCTTTTAACTTTTTCTTTAAACAATTTGGCATTCTCATAGGCCTGGGTTCTCCACTCATCAAGTGAGCTGATGTCAAATAGTCTCTTCTCACCGGCAAGTTTGAAATCATAATTGAGCTCTTTAATGGCCCAATATGCCTTTTTTTCTAGTTCGAGAGGTAAGTGACATGTTTTTCCATAAACCATTTTATACGGAGGCATAACCATAGGATTTTTATATGCAGCTCTATAGGCCCATAATGCATCATCAAGTTTCTTGGACCAATTCTTTCTAGTTCTATTAACAGTCTTTAGCAAAATTAATTTAAGCTCTCTATTACTTAATTCTACTTGACCACTATACCATGGGTGGTATGGAGATGCAATTCTATGATTAACATCATACTTAGCAAGCATTTTACGAAAGGCACCATGAATAAAATGTGAACCACCATCCGTCATTAAGTATCTAGGGACTCCAAACCTCGGAAAAATAACTTCTTTAAGCATCTTAATAGAGGTGTTATGATCAACACTACTAGTTGGAATAGCTTCTACCCACTTAGTAACGTAATCAACATCAACTAAAATATGTGTATACCCACTAGAGGAAGGAAACGATCCAATATAATCAAAGCCCCAAACATCAAATGGTCCAATAACAAGTGAATAGTCCATAAGAATCTCTTGACATCTACTAATATTAGCAATTCTTTGACATTCATCACAAGACAAGACAAACTTACGGGCATCTTTGGAAAGAGTAGGCCAATAAAAACCGGATTGCAATACCTTATGTGCAGTTCTATCTCCAGCGTGGAGTCCTCCATAAGCCTCGGAGTGACACTTGCGTAGGATCTGTTCCTGCTCATGATCAGGTACACAATGTCTAATAACACCATCTACTCCTTATTTATAAAGGTGTGGGTCATTCCAGAAGTAATGTCTTAAATCATAGAAAACCTTTTTCTTTTGCTGGTATGTGAAACTAGGTGGTATAAATTTAGCAACAATGTAATTAGCATAATCAGCATACCATGGAGCAGTACGAGAAGCATTTATGATAGCTAATTGTTCATCAGGAAAACTATCATCTATAGGTAGTGGGCCATCGAGAACATTCTCTAACCTAGACAAGTTGTCTGCAACGGGGTTCTCAGCTCACTTTCTATCAATAATATGCAAATCAAATTCTTGTAGCAAGAGAACCCATCTCATAAGTCTAGGTTTAGCATCTTTATTTTCCATAAGGTATTTAATAGCAGCATGATCAGTGCAAACAGTTACTTTAGAATCAACAATATAAGGTCTGAACTTATCACAAGCAAATACAACTGCTAAAAATTCTTTTTCAGTAGTAGCATAATTTCTCTAGGCACTGTCTAGAGTTTTACTAGCATATTGAATAAGATTTAATTTCTTATCAACTCTTTGTCCTAGAACAACACCTACATCATAATCACTAGCATCACATAATTTCAAAGGGTAAATTTCAATCAGGTGGCTGAACAATAGGTGTAGAAATCAAGGCTTTCTTAAGTATTTCAAATGCTTCTACATAATCATCATCAAAGACAAAAGGAACATATTTTTGTCAGAGATTAGTCAGAGGCCTAGAAATTTTTGAGAAGTCTTTAACGAACCTCCTATAAAAACCGGCATGACCAAGGAAACTCCTTATACCTTTAATGTCCTTAGGACACGACATCTTTTCAATAGCATCAACTTTACCTTTATCAACTTCAATATCTCTTTCAGAAACTTCATGCCCCAAGACAATACCTTCATTAACCATAAAGTGGCACTTCTCCCAATTCAAGACAAGATTAGTTTCTATACATCTCTGCAAGACTCAATCAAGGTTGCTTAAGCAATCATCAAAAG
The DNA here is from genome assembly GCF_018294505.1 of Triticum aestivum. Classification (NCBI taxonomy): domain Eukaryota; kingdom Viridiplantae; phylum Streptophyta; class Magnoliopsida; order Poales; family Poaceae; genus Triticum; species Triticum aestivum. The sequence goes on along the minus strand of NC_057800.1, from coordinate 634,317,622 downwards.
AAGTTCCATACACGGAGAAATCATCCATGAAAACCTTAACAATATTTTCACAAAAGTCAGAGAATATAGCAGTCATACATCTTTGAAAGGTAGCAGGTGCATTACATAAACCAGAAGGCATACGTCTATAAGCAAAGGTACCGAAAGGGCAAGTAAAAGTGATCTTTTCCTGATCCTCTTTCGACACAGGTATTTGAGAGAAACCAGAATATACGTCTAGAAAGCAAAAATGTGTATGTTTAGGTAATCTTTGTAGCATTTGATCAATAAAAGGTAAAGGGTAATGATCCTTTTTAGTAGCTTTATTTAATTTGCAGAAATCAATTAACATTCTATAACCTGTAACAAACCTTTGTGGGATCAATTCATCTTTATCATTAGGAACGACAGTAATACCTCCCTTCTTAGGGACACAGTGGACAGGACTTACCCACTGACTATCAGCAACAAGATAAATTGTACCTGCCTCCAAAAGCTTTAGTATTTCACTCCTTACCACTTCTTTCATCTTAGGATTTAACCATCGTTGGTGATCAACAACCGGTTTAGCATCTTTCTCCAATTTTATTTTGTGCTGGCATAGAGTGGGACTAATGCCCTTAAGATCATCAAGAATATATCCAATAGCAGCACCGTTCTTCTTCAGAGTTTTCAATAATTTCTCTTCTTCCTGCTCTGAAAGCTTAGCACTAATAATAACATGATATATCTTCTTTTCATCAAGATAAGCATATTTAAGAGTATCAAGTAATGGTTTAAGCTCAAACACGAGATCACCCTTGGGTGGAGGAGGATCCCCTAGAATTTCAACAGGCAAGTTGTGTTTCAAAAAGGTCCCTGTTTAAACAATACTTCATCTATTTCCCTTCTTTCATTCATAAACATATCATTTTCATGGTCTAGCAAATATTGTTCTGAAGGATCATTAGGAGGCATGGCAATAGAAGCAAGACCAATAATTTCATCTTTACTAGGCAATTCTTTATCATGGGGTTGTCTGTGAAATTCAGCAAAATTAAAATCATGTGACATATCCCCTAAACCAACAGTAACAATATCCTTTTTGCAGTCTATCTTAGCATTAACAGTATTCAAGAAGGGTCTACCAAATATAATGGGACAAAAGTCATCTTGTGGGGAACCAAGAACAAGAAAATCAATAGGATATTTAACTTTCCCACACAAGACTTCAACATCTCTAACAATCCCAACTGGTGAAATAGTATCTCTATTGGCAAGCTTAATTGTAACATCAATACCTTCTACTTCAGCAGGCGCAATATCATGCATAATTTCTTCATATAAAGAATGAGGTATTGCACTCGCACTAGCACCCATGTCACATAAGCCATGATACCAATGATCTCCTTTTTTAACAGAAACAACAGGCATGCCTACAACAGGTCTATGTTTATCTCTAGTATCGGGTCTAGCAATTCTAGCAGCTTCATCACAAAAGTAAATAACATGCCCATCAATATTATCGACCAAGAAATCCTTAATCATAACAATACTAGGTTCAACTTTAATTTGCTAAGGGGGTGTAGTGTTCTAGCATTACTCTTACGAACCACAGTTGAAGCTTTAGCATGATCCTTTATTCTAACAGGGAAAGGTGGTTTCTCAATATAAGCGGTAGGAACAATAGTATCAACATTATAAGTGATAGTCTTTTCTTCAACTTTAATAGGTTCCACTAATTTTACTTCCATGGGAGGATGATATTTAAACCACTTATCCTTAGGGAGATCAATATGAGTAGCAAATGATTCACAGAAAGAAGCTACTATCTCGGAGTCAAATCCATATTTAGTGCTAAATTCACGAAAAGCATCGGTATCCATAAAAGATTTAACACAACCAAACTTAGGTGTTATACCTAACTCCTACCTTCATCGAGTTCCCAATCTTCAGAGTTGCGTTTAATTCTTTCCAATAAATCCCATCTAAATTCAATAGTCTTCATCATAAAAGAACCAGTACAAGAAGTATCGAGCATGGAGCAATTATTGAGAGAAAGCCGAGCATAAAATTTTTGAATAATAATTTCTCTTGAGAACTCATGATTGGGGCATGAATATAACATTGACTTAAGCCTCCCCCAAGCTTGAGCAATAATTTCTCCTTCGTGAGGCCAAAAATTATATATCTATACTACTATATAATGTACCAGTTTTGAAAATTTGAAACATGGACTTAGGAAGCAATTTCAGCCGTCGATGGGGTCAATCCTATGGTCCAGATTGCGTGGATTCGCGTCTACAGTGTCCACCATGTAGCTGCATGATCATTCTGGAGAAATCTAGGTCCTCCTCAATTATTTATTGCAAGACGTCGCCTTTCTGCACTGCAAGGTCAGGCCACGTAGATAGAAGGACGCCATCCAGCCATGGACCTGCAGCGCAGCAAACCGCAGTCACGCCAGAGTGCCAGACTTTTGGTCCTGTACTCCCATGTCTATCCTTCTCTTTAGAGTGTGTCAAGTACGGGTAGCTTTCCATGTGTCCCAAGCCATCACATGATTTTATACTAGCCTAACTTTGCATCCCGTCCGTCCCTGAAATTGCATTTTGTTTTTACGGAATACGACATATATGGTAGTACAATGGTTAAGTCATCTTATGATTAGAGTATCACACTGCACAAATATACGAGATGGTCAACATTTATGTGTTACCAAGTTTTGCGACCAGGAAAATATTTTTCTTCCAAGAAAAAGTGAAATTAGGATAGCTGTCATGATAACTTTACATACAAACAGAACATAATTGTTGATTTGTTAGACTTTTCAAGGACTTCTTTTTTGAAGAAAAAAATCAGCGTGGGAGATTTGTTTTCACGAATTGAACTTTGCACGTGCTGTGCACGTACCCGCGTACTAGTATATATATAATTACGATCACGATGAACCAGATGCATAGGATAAAACTTCTGATGAAATTCCAATTTCAATCGGTTGTAGTTCCACGATCCAATATCATCACATAGCCTAAACCATGTAAATGCCTTTCCCTTCAAAGATAAAGGGAAGACCTTCTTCGTGATAACATCCTCGGTCATACCTACAAGCTTAAATAATCCACAAATTTCATCCACATAGATTAAGTGCATATCGGGATGTAATGTTCCATCTCCTATAAAAGGATTAGCTAGCAGTTTCTCTATCATACCCGAATGAATTTCAAAGTAAAAAATTTTAGTAGGTTCGGTAGATTGATGAGAAGCTCTTTGCTCTACTGGTCGGGGTTAAGATACCCCGAACAACCCCCTCAAAGGATTATTTTCCATAGTAACAAGTGACAGTAAATTTCAGCACACTATATAAATTTTTCCTTACCAAACACGCTTCACTCCCCGGCAACGGCGCTAGAAAAGAGTCTTGATGACCCACAAGTATAGGGGATATATCATAGTCCTTTTGATAAGTAAGAGTGTCGAACCCAACGAGGAGCAGAAGGAAATGATAAGCAGTTTTCAGTAAGGTATTCTATGCAAGCACTGAAATCATCGGTAACAGATAGTTTTGTGATAAGGTAATTCGTAACGGGTAACAAGTAACAAAAGTAAACAAGGTGTAGAAAGGTGACACAATCCTTTTTGTAGCAAAGGACAAGCCTATACAAACTCTTATATAAAGCAAAGCGCTCCCGAGGACACATGGGAATTATCGTCAAGCTAGTTTTCATCATGCTCATATGATTCGCGTTCTTTACTTTGATAATTTGATATGTGGGTGGACCGGTGCTTGGGTACTGCCCTTCCTTGGACAAGCATCCCACTTATGATTAGCCCCCTTCGTAAGCATCCACAACTACGAAAGGAGAATTAAAGTAAACCTAACCATAGCATGAAACATATGGATCCAAATCAGCCCCTTACGTAGCAACACATAAACTAGGGTTTAAGCTTATGTCACTCTAGCAACCCATCATCTACTTATTACTTCCCAATGCCTTACCCTAGGCCCAAACAATGGTGAAGTGTCATGTATTCGACGTTCACATAACACCACTAGAGGAAAGACAACATACATCTCATCAAAATATCGAACGAATACCAAATTCACATGACTACTTATAGCAAGACTTCTCCCATGTCCTCAGGAACAAATGTAACTACTCACAAATCATACTCATGTTCATAATCAGAGGGGTATTAATATCCATCAAGGATGTGAACATATAATCTTTCACCGAATAAACCAACTAGCATCAACTACAAGGAGTAATCAACACTACCAGCAACCCGCAGGTACCAATCTGAGGTTTTGAGACCAAGATCGGATACAAGAGATGAACTAGGGTTTGAGAGGAGATGGTGCTGGTGAAGATGCTGATGGAGATTGACCCCCTCCCAATGAGAGTATCGACGGTGGTGACAATGGTGACGATTTCCCCCTCCCGGAGGGATGTTTCCCCGGTAGAACAGCTCTGCCGGATCCCTAGATTGGTTCCGCCAAGGTTCCGCCTCGAGACGGCGGCGCTTCGTCCTGAAAGCTTCCTCCTGATTTTTCTCCAGGGCGAAAGACACCTTATTCCAGAAGGTGGTCATCGGAGGCCTGCCAGGTGGCCCAGGAGGTAGTGGGCGCGTCCAGGGGGTAGGGCATGCCCCCACCCTCGTGGACGGTGGCTGGCCCCCTCTGGTGCTTTCTTCGCCAATATTTTTAATATATTCCAAAACTGACTTTCGTGGAGCTTCAAGACTTCTGGAGTTGTGTAGAATAGGTCTCTAATATTTTCTCCTTTTCCAGCCCAGAATTCCAGCTGCCGACATTCTCCCTCTTCATGTAAACCTTGTAAAGTAAGAGAGAAAAAGCATAAGTATTGTGACATAATGTATAATAACAACACATAATGCAATAAATATCGATATAAAATCATGATGCAAAATGGACGTATCATACTACATGTGTCATTTCCACTTGTTCCTTGCCGACTTTTGAACCTATCTAGGTTGGTCAGGTAACTTACCACCATAATCCACACAACAACATATCTGCAACATGAAATCATTTTTTCACATAAAAGTGAGATGCCCAACTATATTTATTTCATGCCTTCTTCTATCAAGTTGTGTATGGTTTCGAAGAGCGCCTATCCATTTTAAAAACTAGATACCTTTTTAATTTCTAACTATCCATATTTAATGTCTTAAGGAATGATTCTCCTAATTTTGTATGTATTTTCTAAAAAGCCAAAATGTATTTAGTAGGAAAAACCCTTCATAGCGTCCTTGGAAAAGAGGAAATTGATGATGTGTTACATATATCCACTTGCACTAGTGTCCATAACATGCTTCAATTTAAGAATTTTGGATGATGAAGCTGGACCACCATAGAGTTTTGAGGTAAATTCACAAAGTATTTGGGACTACTGCAGGTGTAATTTCCACTTGTCCCTTGGTGACTTTCGAACATAGCTAGGTTAGTAGGCCAACTTACCACCATAACCCACATGACGACAGATTGGAACCTCATGCCATTTTTTCACATAAAAATGATATGACCAACTATATTTTTTTCATGCCTGCCACTATTAACAGATGGACGGTTTTGAAACGCACCTATCTATTTTGAAAATCATATGCCTTTTTCATTTCTAACTATTCATAGTCAACTAATGATTTTTCCTGATTTTGTACTTTTTTGCGGAAAGCCAAAATTTATTAAGCATGACAGACACTACAAACACCCTTACAAAAGATGAAAATTGAGGACGTGTTACATATATCCACTTGCAGCGGAGTCCATAACTTGCTTCCAGTTTACGCATTTTGTATGATGAAGCCAGAACACCATGAAGCTTTCTGGAATGCAAAACATATTTTGGGACTACTACTGGTGTCATTTCCACTTCTCTCTTGGAGCCTTTTGAACCTAGCTAGGCTGGTAGGATAACTTACCATCATAACCCAGGCGATAGCAGATTCACAACATCATGTCATTTTTTCACATAATAATGAGATGCCCACCTATATTTTTTCATGCCTTCCTCTATCAACCGATACATTGTTTCAAAGAGCACCTATCCATTTTTGTAAATAAGATACCTTTTTTTTCTTTCTAACTATCCATAGTTAACGAATGATTTTTCTAATTTTATACTTGTTTGCGAAAAAACAAAAATGTTTTAAGCAAGATAGACCATTCAAAACACCCTTTGAACAAATGAAATTTGGGGACATGTTACATATATCCACTTGCACCAAAGTCCATAAGTTGCTTCCAATTTACGTGTTTTGCATGATGAAGGTGGACCACCATGAAGCTTTGAGGTAAATCCACAAAGTTATTTGGGACAACAAGTAGTGTCATTTCCACTGGTCCCATGGTAAGTTTTGATCCTAGCTAGGCTGGTAGGCTAACATACCCCCATAACCACACGATAGTTGGTTTACAACATCATTTCATTTTTCACATAAAAACAAGATGTCCAACTATCTTTTTTCATGTGTGCCTCTATCAACTGATGGATCGTTTCAAAGAGCGCATATCCCTTTTAAAAATAAGATACCTTTTTCAGCTGTTACTATCCATATTTAACAAATGATTTTCCTAATTTTGTAAGTGAGGAAGCTGTAGTTACTACCCAACCTCGTAGGTCAACCAGAGTAAGATCCACACCACAGTGGTACGGTAATCCTGTTCTGGAGGTCATGTTACTTGACCATGATGAACCTACGAACTATGAGGAAGCGATGATGAGCCCAGATTTTGTAAAATGGCTTGAGGCCATGAAATCTGAGATGGGATCCATGTATGAGAACAAAGTGTGAACTTTGGTTGACTTGCCCGATGATCGGCAGGCCATAGAGAATAAATGGCTCTTCAAGAAGAAGACTGACATTGACGGTAATGTTACTATCTACAAAGCTCGACTTGTTGCAAAAGGTTTTCGACAAGTTCAAGGAGTTGACTACGATGAGAACTTCTCACCCGTAGCGATGCTTAAGTCCGTCTGAATCATGTTAGCAATTGCTGCATTTGATGATTATGAAATTTGGCAAATGGATGTTAAAACTGCATTCCTTAAAGGATATCTTAAAGAAGAGTTATATCTGATGCAACCAGAAGGTTTTGTTAATCCAAAAGGTGCTAACAAAGTCTGCAAGCTCCAGCGATCCATTTATGGACTGGTGCAAGCCTCTCGGAGTTGGAATAAACGCTTTGATAGTGTGTTCAAAGCATTTGGTTTTGTACAGACTTTTGGAGAAGCTTGTATTTACAAGAAAGTGAGTGGCAGCTCTATAGCATTTCTGATATTATATGTGGATGACATATTGCTGATCAGAAATGATACTAAATTTTTGAATAGCATAAAAGAATACTTGAATAAGAATTTTTCAATGAAAGACCTCGGTGAAGCTGCTTATATATTGGGCATCAAGATCTATAGAGATAGATCAAGACGCTTAATTGGACTTTGATAAAGTTTTGAAGAAGTTCAAAAAGGATCTGGAAAAGAAAGGGTTCTTGCTTGTGTTACAAGGTGTGAAATTGAGTCAGACTCAGTGCCCGTCCACTCCAAAAGATAGAGAGAAAATGAAAGTCATTCACTATGCTTCAGCTATAGGTTCTATCATGTATGCAATGTTGTGTACCAGACCTGATGTGTGCCTTGCTATTAGTTTAGCAGGGAGGTACCAAAGTAATCCAGGAGTGGATCACTGGACAGCGGTCAAGAACATCCTAAAATACCTGAAAAGGAGTAAGGATATGTTTCTCGTTTATGGAGGTGACAAAGAGCTCATCGTAAATGGTTACGTCGATGCAAGCTTCGACACTGATCCGGATGACTCTAAGTCACAAACTGGATACGTATTTTTTATTGAATGGTGGAGTTGTTAGTTGGTGCAGTTCCAAGCAGAGCGTCATGGCGGGATCTACGTGTGAAGCGGAGTACATAGCTGCTTTGGAAGCAGCAAATGAAGGATTCTGGATGAAGGAGTTCCTATCCGATCTAGGTGTCATACCTAGTGCATCGGGTCCAATGAAAATATTTTGTGACAATACTGGTGCAATTGCCTTGGCAAAGGAATCCATATTTCACAAGATAACCAAGCACATGAAGAGACGCTTCAATTCCATCCGCGATCAAGTCAAGGAGAGAGACATAGAGATTTGCAAGATACACATGGATCTGAATGTTGCAGACCCGTTGACTAAGCTTCTCTCACGAGCAAAACATGATCAACACCAAGACTCCATGGGTGTTAGAATCGTTACAATGTAATCTAGATTATTGACTCTAGTGCAAGTGGGAGACTGAAGGAAATATGCCCTAGAGGCAATAATAAAGTTGTTGTTTATATTTCCTTATATCATGATAAATGTTTATTATTCATGCTAGAATTGTATTAACCGGAAACTTAGTACATGTGTGAATACATATACAAACAGAGTGTCACTAGTATGCCTCTACCTGACTAGTGCGTTGATCAAAGATGGTTAAGTTTCCTAGCCATGGACAAAGAGTTGTCATTTGATAAACGGGATCACATCATTAGAGAATGATGTGATTGACTTGACCCAACCGTTAGCTTAGTACTTTGATCGTTTAGTTTACTTCTATTGCTTTCTGCATTACTTATGCATGTTCCCATGACTATGAGATTATGCAACTCCCTAATACCGGAGGAACACTTAGTGTGCTATCAAATGTCACAACGTAACTGGGTGACTATAAAGATGCTCTACAGGTGCCTTCGATGGTGTTTGTTGAGTTGGCATAGATCGAGATTAGGATTTGTCACACCATGTATCGGAGAGGTATCTCTGGGCCCTCTCGGTAATGCACATCACTATAAGCCTTGCAAGCAATGTGACTAATGAGTTAGTTACGGGATGTTGCATTATGGAACAAGTAAAGAGACTTGCCGGCAACGAGATTGAACTAGGTATTGAGATACCGACGATCGAATCTCGAGCAAGTAACATACCGATGACAAAGGGAACAACGTATGTTGTTATGTGGTATGACCGATAAAGATCTTCGTAGAATATGTAGGAACCAATATGAGCATCTAGGTCTCGCTATTGGTTATTGACCGTAGATGAGTCTTGGTCATGTCTACATAGTTCTCGAACCCGTAGGGTCCGCACGCTTAACGTTCGGTGACGATCGGTATTATGAGTTTATGTGTTTTGATGTACCGAAGGTAGTTCGGAGTCCCGGATATGATCACGGACATGACAAGGAGTCTCGGAATGGTCAAGATATAAAGATCGATATATTGGAAGCCTATGTTTGGACATCGGAATGGTTCTGGGTGAGTTCGAGCATTTACCAGAGTGCCGGGGGTTACCGAAACCCCCCGGGGAGTATATGGGACTTATTGGGCCTTAGTGGAATAGAGAGAGGAAGGCCAAGGAGGAGGGCACCCCCCTATCCCAATCCGAATTGGGTAGGGGCGGGCCCCCTTCCTTCCTTCTCTCCTACTCCTACTAGGGAAAGGGGGGAATCCTACTCTCGGTGGGAGCATGACTCCTCCTAGGGCGTGCCATAGAGAGGGTCGGCCCTCCCCTCCTCCACTCCTTTATATACGAGTGAGGGGGGCACCCCATAGACACACAAGTTGATCTCTTAGCCGTGTGCGGTGCCCCCCTCCACAGATTTCCACCTCGGTTATATCGTTGTAGTGCTTAGGCGAGGCCCTGCGTCGGTAACTTCATCATCACCGTCATCACGCCGTCGTGCTAACGAAGCTCTCCCCCGACACTCAACTGGATCTAGAGTTTGTGGGATGTCACCGAGCTGAACATGTGCAGATCGCGGAGGTGCCATACCTTCGGTGCTAGGATCAGTTCAATCATGAACACGTACGACTACATCAACCGCGTTGTCATAACGCTTCTGCTTATGGTCTACGAGGGTACGTAGACAACACTCTCCCCTCTCGTTGCTATGCATCACCTAGATGGATCTTGCGTGTGCGTAGGAATTATTTTTGAAATTACTGCGTTCCCCAACAATGGCATCAGATCCAGGTTTATGCATAGATGTTATATGCACGAGTAGAACGCAAAGGAGTTGTGGGCATGGGTATATACATATTGCTTGCCGTCACTAGTTGATTCTTAATTCAGCGGTACTGTTGGATGAAGCGGCTTAGACCGATATTGCATGTACGTTTAGCTAGACTGGTTCTACCGACGTGCTTCGCACACAGGTGGCTGGTGGGTGTCAGTTTCTCCAACTTTAGTTGAATCAGATTCAATGAACAGGGTTCTTTCTGTAGATCAAAAAGCAATCACTATACCGCGTTGTGGTTTTTGATGCGTACATACGAATGGTTCTTGCTCAGCCCGTAGTAGCCACGTAAAACTTGTAAAAACAAAGTAGAGGACATCTAACTTGTTTTTGCAGGCCATGTTGTGATGTGATATGGTCAAAACATGATGCTATATTTTATTGTATGAGATGATAATGTTTTGTAACAGAGTTATCGGGAACTACCAGGAGCCTTATGGTTGTTGTCGGTGGCAAAACCGGCGGATCTCGGGTAGGGGGTCTCGTACTGTGTGTCTAGGATCGATGGTAACGGGAGACAGGGACACAATGTTTACCCAGGTTCAGGCCCTCTCTATGGAGGTAATACCCTACTTCCTGCTTGATTGATTTTGATGAATATGAGTATTACAAGAGTTGATCTAGCACGAGATCGTAATGGCTAAACCCAAAAAGTCTAGTCAGGCTATGATTATTCAGGGGTTCTACGAACCTAGTTCTCTGGTTTATATAGACACGGAAAGGATCTAGGGTTACACCAGGTTGGTTACGGAGAAAGGAATCTTCATAGTTGATCGCCAAGCTTGCCTTCCACTCCAAGGAGAGTCCTATCCGGACATGAGTAGAGTCTTCGGTCTTTGTATCTTTATGACCCATCAGTCCGGCCCATATCCAATAGATCGGACACCCGAGGACCCCTTAGTCCAGGACTCCCTCCGCAGCCCCTGAACCAGGCTTCAATGACGATGTGTCCGACATGTAGATTGTCTTCGACATTGCAAGGCGGGTTCCACTTTTTGAATACTCCAAAATAGTCTTTGGATAAAACGAAGGTGTCCGGATCTGCAACACAAATACCACACACGACTGCAGGGAATATAATACTGCACGAGTCCCATCTGCTGACAACTTTTTGCAAGATGACATCACGTCTATTCGGTCACTATATCGAACCATTTCTATCTGCCGTTCTGCGCTTCGAGATGCGGTTTCTATTGGCATGTCTTGTCAAAGCAGAGATCGTGTCCCCGTATTGCGAGATTCTCATCAATACGGGCCTGGGTAACCCAACGGTGCCGTTTACACAACTCTTGGGAATAGGCGAGTTTTAGGGCGAGTGGGGAGGCGTTCGATATTCACTGCCTTTATAAGGGGATAAGGATTCCCCCTTCTTCCCCCAAACCTTCTCTCTTCTTCTGCCTTTCCACTCTTGAGCTCTAGCTCCCAAGTTCTCATCTTTTTCCCACTCGAGCAAGCACTCAACAATGTCCGGATCCGGAGGTCAAGGAAAGTGGATGGCCTCCTCCGTCAAGGAGAAGGACATTACTGAGCTTCGGGCGGCCGGGTATCTAGTGAAGGAAATCGCCCACTATCTTCCAGCCCAGGGGCAAGTCGTCCCCGCACTGAAGCCCAACGAGAGGGTGGTATTTATCCATCATTTCCTCCATGGACTAGGGTTTCCACTCCACCCTTTCATCCGCGGGCTGATGTTCTATTATGGGCTAGACTTCCATGATCTATCCCCGAACTCTTTCCTCAACATATCGGCGTTCATCGTCGTGTGTGAGTCCTTCCTCCGCATCCAAACCCACTTCAGGCTGTGGCTAAAGGTTTTCAACGTGAAGACGAAGGTGGTGGATGGCCAACACGCGGAGTGCAGAGGCGCCATGGTGAGCAAGCTGACCAATGTCTCCTGGCAAAAGGCACTTTTGTGGAGACTGTCATGGAATGGTAGAAATAGTGGTTCTACATCACAGAACCTCACGATGCCACCTGGGCTGCAGCTGCTGAATTCAACTCCCGTGCTCCCATGCGACTCACCTCCTGAGTTGAGAAGAGCCCAAATTGGTCTTCGTCAGACAAGCTGATAGCGTTGTAGACGCGCGTTCAAAGCATGGTGGACAAATATATCAAGCTCATCGATGTAATCCAGGTGATGCTAGTTCGGCGGATTCTCCCGTGCCAAAGCCGAAGTCGCCCTTTATGGGAGTTCAATCCGAAGAAGCACCATACCCTGAAGAGGCTCTTCAAAACCACTCACGAAGATGCCCGAAAGTTGCTCTTCAAGGGCAACGATACACCGCCAGCCATAGACTCGGACCGCGGGCACGACATTAACCACCTCGCCAGCGAGGTATGCTATTTTTAATGCATCCTCTACTTGCTTCAAGGATGATATCTGAGCTTTTATTATCAATGCTTCTTCAGGAATGGATGGAGAGCGCGAAGCGGATCCAGTGTCCGGCTCTGCTGCCTGAAGAACCAGTCATCCCGCGTCTAGCGAAGATGCTGGTGTCGGCGCCCTATAAGGCACCGGAGAAGAAGGCCAAGGGGAAGGCCAAGGGGGTCCGGAGTGGCCCTCACCGCAAGGGCGCTTCAGACGCAACGTCCGAAGACAAGACCCGCTCCTCTGACGCCAAAGACAACGACGATGATGAGGAGGAGAAGGAGAGCGATTCTACCCCTGATGGGGGAGGAAGAAGAGGGCGGCCTCAACAATTCTGGTGGCGGAGGCGCCCAAGAAGGGGAAATGCCCTCTCGTGGGCAGCTCCGTGTGGGACGTCGACAGCAGTCCGGATCGACGCCCCCGGATCAAGCCCCTGGTCGCATCGTGAGTGCTAAGAACCCGTACACGTCCATTTATTCGGCCTTTCCGCCTTATGGTATTTTATATGGTTTAATCATGTTATTGCAGTCCGGCCCACGACAGCTTTCAATGATCCTCATCAAGAGGCTCGTTGGACTCAAAGGAAATGTCCAGTGAGACACCACCGCCCGCTTACTCTCCCAAGGCCAAGGGAGACGACGAGGTGCTGTTCCAAAGGACCTTCCGAGGCTAGGGAGAGGTTCAGGAGGCCGTCATGGCGGCATCGGAGGGCGACACCTCGGCCGCCGGACACATGGGGGGACACACCCTCATGGAGACTAATGATGGGGCCCATTCTCAATTCGGCCCCCCTCTGAGCACGAATCCGGAGACCCATACGGCCCTGGAGTCCGACAAGTAGCCTCCTTCAAGAGAAGGAGGCGTGCCTGTCCCACCGGCGACCTCTATCCAACCAGAGTCCCCTGATAATCTATTGGAAGTGCTACAAGGCGCTTCCATTGTGGAAGAACACCGTATCCTTATGGGTACGGTGATTGAGAAGATTCAGTCCGTCAAGAGCGGACAGACCGAAGCCTGCAGCGGCCTGCTAACAGGTTTTGGGGTAAGTGGCGTTTAACCGAGAAAATCCCAATATAGACAGTAGCCCCTGAGACACTGTCCAGTGTTCGGAAAGAAAAGTCGGATAGGGGATCAATTAAATTTCACAGGAAACTAACCAAACTCTGTCTGATGTGAATAAGCAGGTGTCGCTGCTAGCAGCGACCGCTCACACTAACGAAGTCTCTGGACTAAAGCAGAGACTGGAGCGGGCCGAAGATGAGCTCGGCCAGGCGAGGAAGCAGCTGGAAGACCATCAAGGTATGTAGTGACTCGCTATGTATTCGGAAAGAATAAATGATGTGTACTGACCGTAGTGTCATGATATGTGTAGGGGCGACGACTGAGGTCGAGGCCCTGAAAAAGGCCCTGGCCGAAGCCGAGGGGAAAGCTGTCAAGGAGCAGGCCACTCGCAAGAAGCTTAATGCCCGGCTGAACGAGGTCCAGCAAGAGCTCCAAGATGCTGTGAAGAAGTATGAGGCCTTGGAGGGAGATGTTTCGGCTCGAGAGGCCGAACTCTCAAAGGCTCGCCAAGGCGCGGAAGCGGCCCGCGTTGAAGCCTAGGATGCCCTCCAGGAGATCCAGGAGGCCAAGAAGATCGCAGAGGGTTAGGGATTTAGTATGCAAAGCAAGTATGTGAAGAAGAAATATCTTCTACTAACCCGGATTCGGAGTTCTCCAGGGGCATTTGCAGATCTGCCGCGTAGTGTGTCCGACGCCGCGGAGTTCTTCCAAGCCGAAGAAGGGAGCTCGACGGAGAAGTTGTTCTGGTCGCAGTACCTTGCGCCAGAGCATCCCGTGCCCTTCACCGATCAGCTAAAACAACTGGTGGAGCTACATAGGGTGGCCGAACTGGCCATGAAGGATTTAATAATCCGGCTATGGCCAGCCGAAGCTATGCCTGGCAGCTACTTCGGACTAATGAAGCGGATGGTGAACGCATGTCCTCGGCTGGACATCGTTAAGCGATCGGCCTGCATTGAAGGTGCGCGCATGGCCTTCGCTCGTGTCAAGGTGTGGTGGGCGAAGATGGACGCTGTCAAGCTGACGACCGAAGGGTCACCAGAGGACAAGGAGCACCTCACACCATAGCGGTATTTTGCGGATGTCCAGTAGGGGTCGCGCATTGTAGCAACGCAATGTGCGCAAGTCCTTATTTTCGAATGAATACAATCATGTTGTCTTTGCCCTGTATGATTAAACAAAATCGTTATGTAATATAATGTTTAGTTAAAAAAATCTCCTCTTGTGCGGCCGTGTTATGTGAAATCTGAGAGTTGGCCAGTCGTCGGCTTCTGCCCTCACGTAGGAAATACGGGGGTGTTCGGGATGTCATCTAAACACTCTTGATTCAATTGTTTGGTCCTTGAAGGAGGTGTTTAGCGCGACGAACCAGGCAATCGGACTATGCGGCTTTAGCACCCTCACTTAGCCGTAGGAGTTTGAGAAATAGAAATATAGGCGCAGCCCCTAGTATCCGGACTAGGATGCTATAAACACTTGATCGGGTAAGTACCAATCCCTCGCGTAATGCGGAAAAAAAATCTCTAAGGATTTGAGACCTGCGAAGAGTTGACCGGCTCTCGCCGCATCATGATAGTCAGTTTTCGGCTTACTCTACTGAGGTGCTCACTTGGGTAAACCAGGGCACAATCGCAGTAGTTCTCCCTTTACTACCCTAGCCGATACAACGGAACATAAGGTAGTAATCACAGGAGCCGGGCAACCCAACTATTGACCAAAGACATGATTCGAAGTCAATGCATATAGTGCTAAATTCGGGGTGTTGAACTGTACTGTAAAAAGTGTTCAGACTTTTGTTGCCATGTTGCGGGGCGCTATGAAGCCCCTGGCAAATTGAAACGCACCAGAGTGTACGGGTGTTACCTGATAGAGTTACCAGAAAAAGAAAAGACAAAAAGGAAGAAACGGAAGAACAAGTGGTAAGCTAGAGCCGTAAAAATTTGGGCACAAACTGTTTCTATTATAATTTCCTTGGTGCGTTAAAGCGAATTGATACAAGAAGTGTGATAAGCAGGAGGCTATTTACTATGCCTTGACCAAGAGAGAGCTGCGTGTGGGTCCTAAAAATAGGTAGATGGATCGTTAAAGAGACAACCTAACGATTCCCCAGTACGTCCATGCTTATTGTTGTCTTGGTGTTTTTATCCTTCGAAAAGAATCGATGGTCGAGCCGTCGGGAAAGGCCTGTAAAAGGAAACCTAAAAAGGTAAAAAAAGGAAAAAGGAAACAGTGAAAGAATGTGTGTCCGGAGCGGTCGAGCCGTATTGCGGAACACAAGCTGGTTATGCCTCCACCCGTGCCCATGGTATTTTTAGTGCGTAAGTATGTACACGCGGTACAGTTGGCGCCACTTGGTCGGGACTGGGATGGAGGCTAAATTGCTAGTCGAGCTCCTGACGAGCCAAGCTGTCCTACTGCAGAGTGGTTTAGACTCTCTTGAAAGTGTCTGGGGGATCGGCCGCCGAATTGAGGTTCTCCTTGAAAAGGCCGCCCTGTACCTCTGCCGCTAAGGTAGCGGTGTGCTCCTCGGTGTGGAGGGAGCATTCTATGTTTCCATTGAGTGCTATGGCGCTGCGTGGTCCGGGCATCTTAAGCTTGAGATAAGCGTAATGTGGCACCGCATTGAATCGAGCAAATGCGGTTCGTCCGAGCAGTGCGTGGTAGCCGCTGCGAAAGGGGACGATGTCGAAGATTAACTCCTCGCTTCAGAAGTTGTCCGGAGATCCGAAGACAACCTCTAGTGTGATTGAGCCCGTACAACGGGCCTCTACGCCCGGTAGTCTTTGTGGGCTTGATCCATGATGGGTTAATGCCCATTTTGCGCATTGTATCCTGATAGAGCAAGTTGGGGCTGCTGCCACCATCCATCAGAACTCGCGTCAGGTGGAACCCATCAATTATTGGGTCTAGGACCAGTGCGGCTGAACCGCCGTTACGGATACTGGTCGGATGATCCCGGCGATCAAAAGCGACCGGGCATGACGACCATGGATTAAATTTTGGAGCGACTGGCTCTATCGCGTAGATGTCCCTGAGCGCGCGCTTGCGCTCCCTCTTGGGGATGTGGGTAGCGTATATCATGTTCACCGTTTTGACCTGAGGGGGGAACTTCTTCTGTCCCCCTATATTCGGCGGCCGGGGCTCCTCGTCGTCGTCTTCGCTTTGCGATCCCTTATCATTTTTCTCGGTATTTAACTTGCCGGCCTGTTTAAAAACCCAACAATCTCTGTTGGTGTGATTGGGTGGTTTGTCTAGGGTGCCGTGAATCTGGCACGGACGATCAAGTATGTGGTACAAGCTAGATGGGCCCGAATTGTTATTTTTGAACGGCTTCTTCCGCTGACCGGACATAGAGCCACTGAATCCGGCATTGACCGTCGTATCCTCGGTGTTGTCACTGTTATTTCGACGCTTGTATCTGTTGCGTCGAGACTTGTCGTTGTTATTTTTAGCTTCAGAGGTGCCGGCGTCGCTTGCATTGCTTTTGCTACGAGCCAGCCAACTATCTCGCCCGCACAACAGCAGGTCATGAGTGCCGTGAGGGCCGCCATGGACTTTGGCTTCTCTTGGCCGAGGTGGCGGGCGAGCCATTCATCGCGGATGCCGTGTTTAAAGGCCGCTAGGGCTTCGACATCCGGACAGTCGACGATTTGGTTCTTTTTTGTTAAGAACCTAGTCCAGAATTTCCTGGCGGACTCTCCGGGCTGTTGGACTATATGGCTTAAGTCGTCAGCGTCCGGAGGTCGGACATATGTACCTTGGAAGTTATCAAGGAAGGCTTCTTCCAAGCCTTCCCAGCTGCCGATGGCATTTTTGGGCAGGCTGTTCAACCAGTGCCGGGCTGGTCCTTTGAGTTTGAGGGGTAGGTATTTAAGGGCACGGGGGTCATCGCCGCAGGCCATATGAATATGCAGAATGAAGTCTTCGATCCATACCACGGGGTCTGTGGTTCCATCGTATGATTCTATATTCACGGGTTTGAACCCTTCTCGTAATTCATGTTCCATGACTTCGTCGGTGAAGCAATGAGGGTGTGTGGCGCCTCTATATCGGGCCGTATCGCGACGTAGCTCTGATGGGGTCCGTCTGTGGCTTTCATCCCGCGCATGACTAGGTTTGTCATGTCTGAATAGATGGTCGTCGTCGCGTGTCGGGGCACGTCCTCGTGATCCATAGATCGATCTGGTATGTCCTGCTTTATTGTTCAGGTCCTGTCGAAGGTCATATGTATGACCGTGAGCTGATTTACCTCTGCCTTTGCAGTGAGGCGGGGCGGGCTGGTGTTCGGCTTGAGTTGCCGCTTTATCCCGACCACGTGGTGGTCGGTCAGCCGCATTGTGCGATGGTGATATGTGTTCCGGCGCCTCATCGTCGAACTGAGGTAGCAATTTGCGCTTAGGGTAGCTTTTGGCTGGGCGCTTAAGGTCATATTCTTCGGCTGCTAGGACATCGGTCCATTTATCGTTGAGCAGATCTTGGTCAGCTTGAAGCTGCTGCTGCTTCTTCTTCAGGCTCCTTGTAGTGGCTATTAGCTGGTGCTTGAAGCGCTCCTGCTTAAGAGGTTCCCCAGGAACGATGAAATCCTCAGTGCCGAGGCTCACCTCCCCTCGGAGAGTGGAAGATAATTACTATCCTCCAAGTCTTCCTGTGTGGCCTGTTTATCAGGGCTAACCTGCCCATCTTCCCGTTCATCTTGTTCGGTAGCTGCGTCAATGGGGTCTTCGTTGTCTTTGGAGCCTTTTAGAGTGTTATCTTCTCCCATGCCGATGTTGCTATCTTTATTGCGGCGTGACTTAGAGTGGTGCCGCTGACGCCGGCGCTTCGATTGTATCTCAAGAGGTTTATCCTCAGCCGGATCTTTTTGGTCATTGTCGATGTTCTCCTTTGGTGCATCCACCATGTATACATCATACGAGGAAGTGGTCGTCCAGCGTCCGGTGAACGGCGGGTTCTGGCCCTTCTCTTCTTTGTCATCGTCATCCATACCATCAATGTCGTCGGAGCCGTAATCGAGCATGTTAGTTAAGTCTTCGATAGTTGCTATGACGTGGGCGGTGGGTGGGAAGTGAAATTCTCCATAATCAGCCTCCGGTTTGAGTCGGACACAATTCAGCTGTGAGCCTCCCGCTAAAGATAGTGCTCTTAACGAGTTTAGCACGTCGCCCAGAGGCGAGTGCCGGAAGATGTCCGCGGCGCCGAATTCGGCGATCGATGAACAATCATGCTCGACATGCGCAGACACACGTAGTTCGGAATTTATAACCGGAAATGAGTCAGTAGGTTTGGTGACACAGACGTTACTTGAAGTTAAGTCTATGTGCGGCTCCAATGTCGTGGATTCTGCGGATGCCGTGGCGGGGTTGAGCTTCCTGTCCTCGGATGGCGCGACCTGCTCCGGATCTAAGGCCAGAGCGGTTTTAGGTGAAATTTCCTGGGTATGGCCTGATGACCGATATATGTCATGTTCATCGTGGTGGCTAGGAGCGGCTGCCATGGTCTCGAATCCCTCGAAGATCAAGTCTTCATGGATATCTGCGATGTAGCTCAAGCTTCCAAATCTGACCTGGTGGCCAGAGTGTAGCTTTCGATCTGCTCCAAATGGCCAAGCGAGTTGGCCCGCAACGTGAAGCCGCCGAACACGAAGATTTGTCTGGGGAGGAAGACTTCCCCTTGGACAACATCATTGTAGATGTTTGAAGGAGCCATCAATCCTTTTGAGGACGGCATAGTGGAACTCCCTCAGTTGTCGCTTTAGTGTATGAAATGTAATCACCATGTAATTGCTTTACTTTATCACTAAGCGGTAGCGATAGTTGTAGAAGCAATAGTTGGCGAGACGACAACGATGCTTCGATGGAGATCAAGATATCAAGCCGGTGACGATGGTGATCATGACGGTGCTTTGGAGATGGAGATCAAAGGCACAAGATGATGATGGCCATATCATATCACTTATATTGATTGCATGTGATGTTTGTCCTTTATGCATCTTATTTTGCTTAGTTCGGCCGTAGCATTATAAGATGATCTCTCAATAAATTTCAAGGTATAAGTGTTCTCCATGAGTATGCACCGTTGCTAAAGTTTGTCATGCCGAGACACCACATGATGATCGGGTGTGATAAGCTCTATGTTCACATACAACAGGTGCAAGCCAGTTTTGCACATGCGGAATACTCGGGTTAAACTTGACAAGCCTAGCATATGCAGATATGGCCTAGGAACACTGAGACGGAAAGGTCGAGCGTGAATCATATAGTAGATATGATCAGCATAGTGATGTTCACCATTGAAAACTACTCCATCTCACGTGATGGTCGGACATGGTTTAGTTGATTTGGATCACGTGATCACTCAGATGATTAAGAGGGCTGTCTATCTAAGGGGGAGTTCTTTAGTAATTTGATTAACTGAACTTTAATTTATCCAGAACTTAGTATCTGATAGTGTTTTGCATGTCTATGTTTTTGTAGATAGATGGCCCGTGTTGTTTTTCTGTTGAATTTTAATGCGTTCCTAGAGAAAGCTAAGTTGAAAGATGATGGTAGAAATTACATGGACTGGGTCCGTAACTTGAGGATTATCCTCATTGTTGCACAGAAGAATTACATCCTGGAAGCACTGATGTCTACTACACAACCTTCTTCTTGTAGGACAGTAGCAAATTTCCCTCAAGTGGATGACCTAAGGTTTATCAATCCGTAGGGGGCGTAGGATGAAGATGGTCTCTCTCAAGCAACCCTGAAACCAAATAACAAAGAGTCTCTTGTGTCCCCAACACACCCAATACAATGGTAAATTGTATAGGTGCACTAGTTCGGCGAAGAGATGGTGATACAAGTGGTATATGGATGGTAGATAAAGGTTTTTGTAATCTGAAAATATAAAAACAACAAGGTAACTAATGATAAAAGTGAGCACAAACAGTATTGCAATGCGTTGAAACAAGGCCTAGGGTTCATACTTTCACTAGTTCAAGTTCCCTCAACAATAATAACATAATTGGATCACATAACTATCCCTCAATGTCGATGTCAAAACCGGCGGATCTCGGGTAGGGGGTCCCGAACTGTGCGTCTAAGGCGGATGGTAACAGGAGGCAGGGAACACGATGTTTTACCCAGGTTCGGGCCCTCTTGATGGAGGTAAAACCCTATGTCATGCTTGATTAATATTGATGATATGGGTAGTACAAGAGTAGATCTACCACGAGATCAGAGAGGCTAAACCCTAGAAGCTAGCCTATGGTATGATTGTATGTTGTGTATGTTATCGACTAGCCTGGCCTCGGTTTATATAATGCACCAGAGGCCTAGGATAACAAGAGTCCTAGCCGAATACGCCGGTGGGAGGAGTCCTTGTCTTGATCGCCAAGTCTTGTGGAATCTTCCTTGTATGCGGATGCTGTCCAGACTGGCCCATGAGTATACGGCCACGGGGGTCCTCGGCCCAATCTATCAGATCGGGAGATGACGTGTTGAGTACCCCTAGTCCAGGACACCGTCAGTAGCCCCCTGAACCGGTCTTCAAGTTAGGGACGCTCCTCGATTCTTCCGAACTATTCTTCATCTTCGGTCGTCGGTCTTGAAAACTGGTTCAACAAATCTTCTTTATCTTCGATCTTGAGGATCGCCGAAATGCACTCGACGGGTTTACACGTCGGGTATCCGAGGAGCCCCTTTAAGTTTCCGGCCTTTACCAATGCCTTGTTATTTTTATGCCGCACCTCGGGTTTGAAGTTGTTCCCGGGAGGCAGTGTCCTCTTGCGTCCAAGCTCCAACGCTGGACTGCATTAGAGGTATCTTTTGCAGCCGAGCACCAACGCCGGACTGCTCTCTGAGCTCCAACGCCAGAATGTATCCGAGCTCCAACGCCGGACTATATCCAAACTCCAACGCGAGACTGTATCCGGGCTCCAACGCCGGAATATATCCGAGGTGTCATATCACCTTGGTTCAAAAAAGTTGAAGGAGTTTAGCCGAGCTTAATGCTGGAAATGCCCTCTATGGAGCCGGCCACTAGCGCCCGAGCTTTATGCCGGACTGCTTCCGAGGTGGTGCACCACCCCGACTGTGGGCCGATTTTTTGTCAATATTTTTGATTGGTGCAATTTATTCTCTGCCGAGATATATAGCCAGTAGCCCTCAAGGTGTGTATCGGTTTAAAACCCGAGATGCACCTGAAGGATGACGTAAGACCGCTGACCCCAATAGCCGCTGAGACTCAGGTTGATTTGCAAAATCAGTCTGAGGATCAAGTCCTAGCTCGGCAGAATACTTCGGGACACTAAAAGCGGCGTGCTCAGTCCTCGAGACTCATGTTGGGTGTGGCCGACCAACTTGAGGATCAAAATCTCCTCGGAAACTATATTGCACATAAAATTTTCTGCATTGAACAGGCAATGCAGTAGCCCCCGAGACACTGGTCAGGTGGCAACACCAGATCAGGGGATTAATGTGCCCCTTTAATATTTGTAAATAATAAGCCCGAAGCCCAGTAGCCCCCGAGCCTTAATGCGGGCACGGGTGGACGAATTAAGGATCAATATCCATAGTAAAATCACAAATTATGTGTAATGACTCTATGTATCCAAGTACTTTACGTCATTAATGCTCGGATCCGCATTGTACAAAACTTTGTTGACCGACCATCGGCTTCCACCTCCTCGGCCAGTAGCCGAGGAGTGTTTGTCCTACTTTATAAAGCCTTTATGAGGGCAAAGATTTACAACAAACAAGGAAATCTGGCCATACGGTTTTATAAACAAAGGTACGCAGAGAGTTATATTACTGTTTAACAGAAGAAATGTCTTCCAAAGAAAATAGTCCCGCTATCGGTTCCTTTCTTTGGGTTGTCATGCTAAGCATGATCATTAAACCTCAGCTCTAATGTAAGAGCAAAATATTGAGGATTTAGTTTGGGAGGCCAGTTAATAGCCCCCGGTAGTGTTCGGCGACAGTCGGGGTCAAGCCGTAAACACTTCGGCCAATGTTATGAACGGCCCATCATTTAACATAGTCATCGGATCGCTGACCACTTTACGCTTATTTCTGAAAGTCAGTTTTCGGCTTTCTCCACTGAGGTGCTTAACCATGTGAGCTGGAAGCACAATCGCAGTGGTTCTCCCTTTGCACGCCTAGCTGAACAAAACGGAACGTAGGAAGCAAGTGCAGGAGCCGGGCAACCCAACTATTGACCGAAGACACAATTCGAAACCGATGCGTATATAGCAATATCTGAGAATGTTTTTGCCGAATCCCTAAAGGTGTCCGGCGTTGCACTGCGAGACTAATGCTGGAAAAGCACAAATAGTTTAAAAGTGCCAAAAATCTTGGAAAACCAAGAAACGTCAGTAAAAACATGACGTCGAACAATATCAAGTATTCGGTGCCAATCCGAAAGTTGGTCTTAGAAAAAAGAAGTGCTTCTGTCGTGCTTTAACATGATACATCCTATCTCAAGACTTCGAGCGGGTCAGCCTACGGCTTCAACCTCCTATCCCGAGGGTGGAGTACTTCTCATCAGGCCAGTTTAGCAAACTAAACTCTAGCGGCCTTGAGAGAGAAATTAGGCTCCCCGGCTAGTGACCGCACACTCGTGTGGAAAAAAGGAGTGATAAATAATAATAATAAAACTTTGCAACGACTAAGAAGAAGAACACTTATTATAAAATGGCTCAAATAAACTTAAGAGCCCCCAAGTGACTTGGGTAGAAGAATGATTGCATGTACCGAAGTACTTATATCATATCTATGGTCAACCAAACATTAAACGCGTCTTAACCGACCGTCAGCTTCTCCCTCTTCGGTCAAGGACCGAAAAGTGTTATGTACTCCATCGGTCTAGAATATCGACGGTGTTTCCAATAACCAGGCAATCAGGCCATAAGGTTGTAACAGACAAAGCACACTCAGGGAACTTATGCTATATTACCGTGAAGTGTAAGAAGCATCTTCGAAGAAAATAGTACCCCCACCGATACCTTTCTTCGGTGCTCATTGTTATTATGAGACTTGTGTAATAGATTTTTTGTACTCATGAGTTCCGTTGTGTGCCGACCATCATTGAAAACTATAAGAGCGCTAGCTTTCGGCTTCACCCAGTCTGAGGTTCGGCTCGGGTGACCCGATCGTGACAATCCCAGAGGTGCTCCCTTTACTCCCTAGCCGAACAATCGGGAACGTAGGGGTAAACACAGGAGCGAGTCAACCCATCTTGCAAATCGCTTAAGTCAATATGGTGCATATTGTGGCATAATACACGAACAAGGGACGAAGTCGTACAAGTATAATCATATGCAAGAGGAAAAGCTTCATAAAGGAAGCCCCCAAGTGAATTGGGTCCTTGAATTTGTGTGTCACAAACAAAGTTTGGACAAGGAAATTTTTTACAAGCAACTTTTTTCCAAAAAAGTATAATGCTTGGTCGAACCGAACACAAGTTAGAAATTAAAGCTTTGAGCATGAAAGTGACTTAGCAGGTTAATGTGTTTGGTATTGATGACGCGGTCCGAGCTTGATGCAGGGCAAGGTTCCATCCCCCAAGCTGGTCCCGAGGTGGCGGAGCGGAGAGCTCGACACGCCGATGTGGTGACATAGCACGGTCAATGCAGACCGGCAGAGTGACGCTGAAGTCCCCGGATCATTTTCCTGTGCACAAAACATAGTGCAAACCGGAGATAATAGTAATAATGATAATTAAAAAAATCGTTGCATAATAAATAATTTATGCAAAGTGAGTAATAAAAGAAATATGGCCTGACGCCGAAGTCAATGTCGATGCAGGGCATCGGCGTGATGCGGTAAAGGCGTGGCAAAGCCTGAATTCATAGGTCGGTCCGAGCTCCGGATGCGGCATTCGCTGGACTATGTACGGAAACTGATCGAACCACCACGCGACCTTCGTTAATGCGGTCACCATTTGATAGACCTATGTACATATCATGGACAAACCAGAGTAATAATTCCTTGGGAAAAATGAACCCAAACAAGCAAAAAATACTGGGATTAATAGCACCTGGTTTATTTATTGTAGCAATCCGAAGGAAGGTGATTCACGAAATTGGGACTCGCTCCGCACACCCATTGCCTGATGGGCGATAAAATGACGGCATGGCAATACTGGTAAAGGTTGACTCGCCGAGGCAAATCCCTCGGGCAGCTAACGTGACGGAGTTGGTCGGCTAGTGACGCCGAAGTGTCCGGAGTAGGTTGATGAAGAGATGTCAAAGCCCTCGGTCCAGCCGAGATGTCTAAGCCTCGACTTGAGCCGATGAGTCGAAGTAGGTCGGCGTGATGGACACCAGCTTGAAGAAGCAATAGTGCGGCCCTGTCGATGCAGGTCGTGATGTGGTCGATGCCGGCTTGATGAAGCGACCATGCGGCGATGCCGGTATGCCCGCTCCGTGTAATCCGTGAGGCGGCGATGTTGATGATGATTTATCCTTCGCGATGCCGGACTCTTGTTTGGCTTGCCGAGATGATGATCCGAAGAAGTTGAGCTCGGCTAAAGTGACGACGTGTCTAGCGCAGGTCGGCAGCCGTGGAGTAATATTGCCGGACTGGTTTGACACCAGCATGATGTTGAAGATCATATTCAAAAGATTTTAAAATTAGTGGGATGTGTTCGGGAACAAAACACAATACCCCATACAAAACTTCCTTCAAAAGCGATGTCCGAAATCCCGTTCATAAAAAAGATGAACTCGGGTCAGATTCATTTTCGCGCAGAAAACAGATCCGAAAAGTGATGCACTAATCGGAAGGATCCCGGAGTTTGGACGGTCGGATCGAGCTGAAATTTTGAGAGGTGGTAGATATAGGAATTCCGCAGCTGATCAACGGTTGGATCTTCCAAAGGACGTCCGAGCTAGAAGCTGGACACCACGTCCTAAACTCATCCAAATTCCCATCCAGATTTGACAGGGCTCCGGTATATTGTGGATTGCCAGAGATTCCTCCATCGGAACTCGACGAAATTTTCCAGGGTTGTTTTAGACTCAATTCCGCACAATTCCACCAAAGCGATCGTCAAAGCGATACTCGAGGAGGTGGTGGCGGCAGATACGAGTTTGCTGCGCAGAAAAACAGTGCAGTCGCTTGAGGGCAATGTTGACGTTGAGCCCCCGAACTCCATGGATGATTCCTCCATGATCCTGATAGAGATTGGAGTTGATGTTTGATGAAGGCCTCGTCCGAACATGGTGATCCGAACACGTGGCGCAGTTCTTGGTCGAACCAAGGTGACCAGTCGAGCTGGTGACGAAGATGCCGAAGTCGCAGTTGATCTGCAGGCGAGCCATCGATCCTTTTGTCGATCACACAGCGGAACTCTCAATGAAAGCACCAATGTCGGTGTCAAAACCGGCGGATCTCGGGTAGGGGGTCCCGAACTGTGCGTTTAAGGCGGATGGTAACAGGAGGCAGGGAACACAATGTTTTACCCAGGTTCGGGCCCTCTTGATGGAGGTAAAACCCTGCGTCGTGCTTGATTAATATTGATGATATGGGTAGTACAAGACTAGATCTACCATGAGATCAGAGAGGCTAAACCCTAGAAGCTAGCCTATGGTATGATTGTATGTTGTGTATGTTAACGACTAGCCTGGCCTCGGTTTATATAATGCACCAGAGGCCTAGGATAACAAGAGTCCTAGCCGAATACGTCGGTGGGGATGAGTCCTTGTCTTGATCGCCAAGTCTTGTGGAATCTTCCTTGTATGCGGCTGCTGTCTGAACTGGCCCATGAGTATACGGCCACGGGGGTCCTCGGCCCAATCTATCAGATCGGGAGATGACGTGTTGAGTACCCCCAAGTCCAGGACACCGTCACTCAACATGCAACAAAGAGTCACTCCAAAGTCACTAATAGCGGAGAACAAACGAAGAGATTATGGTAGGGTACGAAACAACCGCAAAGTTATTCTTTCCAATCAATCTGTGGGCTATTCCTATAAGTGTCACAAATAGCCCTAGAGATCGTACTAGAATAACACCTTAAGACACAAATCAACCAAAACCCTAATGTCACCTAGATACTCCAATGTCACCTCAAGTATCCGTGGGCATGATTATACGATATGCATCACACAATCTCAGATTCATCTATTCAACCAACACATAGAACCTCAAAGAGTGCCCCAAAGTTTCTATCGGAGAATCACGACGAAAACGTGTGCTAACCCCTATGCATAGGTTCATGGGCGGAACCCGCAAGTTGATCACCAAAACATACATCAAGTGAATCACGTGATATCCCATTGTCACCATAGATACGCAGGGCAAGGCATACATCAAGTGTTCTCAAATCTTTAAAGACTCAATCCAATAAGATAACTTCAAAGGGGAAACTCAATTCATTACAAGAGAGTAGAGGGGGGAGAAAACATCATAGGATCCAAATATAATAGCAAAGCTCGCGATACATCAAGATCGTATCACCTCAAGAACATGAGAGAGAGATCAAACACATATCTACTGGTACATAACCTCAGCCCCAAGGGAGAACTACTCCCTCCTCGACATGGAGAGCACCGAGATGATGAAGATGGCCACCGGAGAGGGATTGCCCCCTCCGACAGGGTGCCGGAACGGGTCTAGATTGGCTTTCGGTGGCTACGGAGGCTTCTGGCGGCGGAACTCCCGATCTATTGTGCTCCCCTATGTTTTTAGGGTATATGGAGATATATAGGTGGAAGAAGTACGTCAGGGGGCCACGAGGGGCCCATGAGGGTGGAGGGTGCGCCCCCTACCTCATGTCTCCCTCGTTTCTTTCCTGACGTGCACTCCAAGTCCATCAGGTTGCTTTCCTTCCAAAAATAAGTTCCGTGAAGTTTCAGGTCAATTGGACTCCGTTTGATTTTCCTTTTCGGCGATACTCTAAAACAAGGAAAAAACAGAAACTGGCACTGGGCTCTGGGGTAATAGTTTAGTCCCAAAAATCATATAAAATAGCATATAAATGCATATAAAACATCCAAGGTTGATAATTTAATAGCATGGAACAATAAAAAATTATAGATACGTTGGAGACGTATCAGCATCCCCAAGCTTAATTCCTGCTCGTCATCGAGTAGGTAAATGATACCTAACATATTTATCCATGTAATTCTATTTATTATGGCAAGTATATTCAGATCCATAAGATTCAAGACCAAAGTTTAATATTGACATAAAAATAATAATACTTCAAGCATACTAACTAAGCAATTATGCCTCTTCAAAATACCATGGCCAAAGAAAGTAATCCCTACAAAATCATATAGTCTGGCTATGCTCCATCTTCACCACACAAAGTATTTAAATCATGCACAACCCCGATGACAAGCCAAGCAATTGTTTCATACTTTTGGTGTTCTCAAACTTTTTCAATCTTCTCGCAATACATGAGCGTGAGCCATGGACATAGCACTATAGGTGGAATAGAATGGTGGTTGTGGAGTAGACAAAAAGGAGAAGATAGTCTCACATCAACTAGGCGTATCAACGGGCTATGGAGATGCCCATCAATAGATATCAATGTGAGTGAGTAGGGATTGCCATGCAACGGATGCACTAGAGCTATAAGTGTATGAAAGCTCAACAAAAGAAACTAAGTGGGTGTGCATCCAACTTGCTTGCTCACGAAGACCCAGGGCATTTTGAGGAAGCACATCATTGGAATATACAAGCCAAGTTCTATAATGATAGATTCCCACTAGTATATGAAAGTGACAACATAGGAGACTCTCTATCATGAAGATCATGGTGCTACTTTGAAGCACAAGTGTGGTAAAAGGATAGTAGCATTGCCCCTTCTCTCTTTTTCTCTCATTTTTTATTTTTTTATTTGGGCCTTCTCCTTTTTATGGCCTCTTTTTTCTTTTTTTTATTTGGGCTTCTTTGGCCTCTTTTATTTATTTATTTTCGTCCGGAGTCTCATCCCGACTTGTGGGGGAATCATAGTCTCCATCATGCTTTCCTCACTAGGACAATGCTCTAATAATGATGATCATCACACTTTTATTTTCTTACAACTCAAGAATTACAACTCGATACTTAGGACATGATATGACTCTATATGAATGCCTCCGGCGGTGTACCGGGATGTGCAATGACTCATGAGTGACATGTATGAAATAATTATGAATGGTGGCTTTGCCACAAATACAGTGTCAACTACATGATCATGCAAAGCAATATGACAATGATGAAGCGTGCCATAATAAATAGAATGGTGGAAAGTTGCATGGCAATATATCTCGAAATGGCTATGGAAATGCCATAATAGGTAGGTATGGTGGCTGTTTTGAGGAAGATATATGGTGGGTTTATGGTACCGGCGAAAGTTGCGCGGTACTAGAGAGGCTAGCACTACTAGGGAAAACCTTATACACAGAAATTTAGCAGTAGCGCGTGTCAAAAATGGGCGCTAGTGCTAAATAGCTGTAGCGCGTGTCCATAAACCGCGCTACAGATACAAAAGTAGCAGTAGCGCGTGCGCATGAAAATGCGCTACCACTAATATCCCCTTTGCTAAACCGATAGGCTACGCATAGCAGTAGCGGTCTTGAGGAAAGCGTGCTACCGCTAGCACATAAGTAGCAACACGTTTCATGCGGAGAACGCTACTTCTAATGGAAATAAAATAAAAGAAAAAACAAATGGAAAAGTAAATGAAAAAGAAAGAAATAGAAAAAGGAGAAAGGAAAAAATAAAATGTAGAGCAAAATAAATGAGAAAACGAAAAAAGAGAAAGACGTAGCAGTAGCGTTTGTTCGTAAGAGGCGCTATAGCTAACATAGCTGCAGCGCGTTTCCTAGACCCCCGCTGTAGAAACATAAGGAAATAAGAAAGATGAAGGAAATTACATAGCTATAGCAGTAGCGCGTTTTGTGAAAATCGCTATAGCTAACTTAGCTATAGCGCGTTTCGCGAAAAGCGCTACCGCTAAGTTTGACTTAACCAAAAAACCGTTTCCCCCCGGCCACCACTTCTCCCCCAAATCCCTCGACCCACCCCGCCGCCGTCTGCCCGATTCACCATCGCCCCACTTCGCCGCCGTCTCCTGCCGACGTCGACTCCCCCGGAGCCACCAGAGCCGCGCGCCATCGACACCACCAGAGCCGCCCCCAACGCCACCGGAGCCGCGCGGCCTCATCAACGCCACCAGAGCCGCAGTCGACGCCACTAGAGCCGCAGTCGACGCCACTGGATCCACCCTCGCCACAACTGCTTCCCTCGCTGTCAGCGGAGACGCCCCCGCCTCCCTCGCCACCACTGCCTCCCGCGCCACCACCGGAGCCATCCTCTGTAAGCCCTCATCCCTCCTCTCTCTCTATCTCTAAATTAGTTAGGTTAATTTAGTAAGGAAAAGAATTTAGTTAGGTTAATTTAGTTAGGTTAATTTGACAGAGATGCCCCTGCCTCCCTCGCCGTAGGAAAAAATTGTATATGCTTAACTAGGGCAGTAGGGTTAGGGTTGTAGTGTTTAATTACAAATGTTAGGAAAGTAAGGTTTAACTAGATGTTCACTAGGGTGGTAGGATTTAGTTTAGAGAAAAAATCAATATAAAAATATAAATTTCTATTAGTGTTGCAAGTCTAGTAGGTTCTTAATTTTTAGTGAATTTTTATTAGGACAAAAATTTAGGACATAATTTGAGTTCTAGGTCATAATTTGAGTTCTAGGGTTCATCCATCTATATTTAGTTTTTGAATTGAGTTTCAGAGAGCATGAGATTTGTGTAGATTTTCTTGAAGTGTCAAACACTAGGAGATGCAAATTTGAAGTGGTCATGATATATGAAAAATCCTCAATTGTGTTTGCTCACTGATCATAATCGACATTGAAGTGGTTCGATTGTGCCCAAGTGGCCTTTTGTTGTTTCCACGGAATGAATCCGAGTGGCCTATGTTTTTGCCAGAATGTTGATTCATTTCCGTTCCGGCAAAATTCAGGTTCTCGATTTGTCCACTTTTTAGCAAAGGTCATGCTGAATTTTTTCATGAATTTCGGCATGACTTGTGCTACAAACTAGGACATATCGAGTGCCTGGGATTTGCCGCACCGGGAAGGAGTCAACATTCCTGCAAAACAATAGGCCTTTTTATGTCATTATTCATTTTATTAGGTCTAGAATTAATTGACTAGATTTAATCGTAGGAAACATGGCTAGCAACGATGAAGGACAGGGTTCTCGTGATTGGGACGACGTCTACCGGGCGGCAGACGAATATTTTAGCCTTGCCGACATCGAGACCGGCGCTAAGACTCAGACCGGCATCGAGACTGAGACTGAGACCAGCGCTGAGACTCAGACCGGAATCGAGACCGGCGCTGAGACTGAGGGGCACTACCTCGGGGAGCGGAGCCGGTGTAGAACAGAAAGCAAAGAGGCAACGTCCTCCTAACAAACACAGGACTACTAGACTGGTGGTCACGGAGGTGGACGACGGTAATTTTGAGCCAAAGGAGTCCGAGAAAGCGCGTCGATGCTACGGCAATCAGATAGGCTGCATCGTACGGACAACCACCACCATCAACGATGGGAAACTACAGAAGATAGAAAATATGAGGAGCTCCCTCCTAAAGAAGTTTCACCAGATATTCTTGTTCCCGGGCCGGAATGAGAAGGATTTTAAAGATCCAGATGAGGACCCGGCAATGAAGAAGATAAACAAACACACCATGACCAAGTTTAGCGACGCGTTGGCCGCCTGGAAAAATTGAGTGAAAGCAAAGATCATCGACAAGAAGGAACCCTACTCCGAGATTGTAAAGGATAATCCGCAATCACGGAAGAGCAGTTTCAAATATTCAAGGAGGCTTGCGAGGCCGAAGCTGCCAAAAAAGTCTAAGTACATGAAGGGGCTTCAAGAGAGGAACATTGGGAGCCACCACCTCGGAAGCTGTGGTTACGGTGGAAAGAGGTCCAAATGGGCCAAGGAGGATGCAGAAGCCGCGGGTCTGGTCATCCCAGACCCCTTGGCGGATTTCACTGTCCTGCAGGACGGTGACGTCCTCAGGGCCCGGCACCGTTGGGACCCAGTGAAGAAGGTTTATGAGAGAAAACCGGTCATTACGGAGTTCATGAGTCTACTGGTAATTTTAGTTTCTGATCAATTCGACTACACATGTTAGTCATATTTGTAAATGATCCTTGTGCCTTTTGCAGAGAGAGCAGCACCGGATTGCGGCCGAAAGCGACTCGCCATCTGAGGCATTGGCGAGGCCCAAGTGGGACACTCCATTCAACCGGGCGTTGAACATATTGAAACGACAATCAGTGGATACTCGACCATCGTATGGACGCATGCACGGTGTCGGAGACGGAGCCACGTGGAAGAAGTACTACCATGAGACCACGGAGGAGAGAAAGGAAAGACGTAGGTTAAGTGAAGAAAACATATACAAGAAGGTTGAGATTGCGGTTGAGAAGAAATCATCTCAGACAGTCGCAACAGCGGTAGCTGCCGCAAAATAGGTGGTTGCAGATTTGTCTACTTCCTTGGTGACGGGCGTTTTCACTTGGACAAGGCAAAATCCAGAAAAAAAATGCAGAGGACTTTCCCCTTGCTGACTTCGTGGGGAGCAGCTCGACTAGTGTTGCACCAGCACTTGTTCCCGCACCGGCTCCCACACCGGACGTGCTCGGTGGTGCTTCATCTTTGGCTGAGCTCGACACCCTCACGGTATCTGTCACACCAGCCCCCTTCAATATAAATGTATAAACTCCCGTTTTTGTTGCCTTTCGGATGTCTCACATCACAGACTTGTCTTTGCAGGCCAAGGAAACCACATGCACCATATTGTACACCATCGGCGACCAGAAGGTGGACGTGGGGAAGGCGACGATAATGAAGCCGAAGGAACCATTGTTCCACAGCCGACCGATCCCCCTGAACGTCTTCAAGGTTTCCGTGGCCAGTGTCAAACCGGGCCACGAGAATTTGCCTCCTCCAATACTAGTGGGGGATGATGACGAGACACCGC
This sequence comes from Triticum aestivum, assembly GCF_018294505.1. Classification (NCBI taxonomy): domain Eukaryota; kingdom Viridiplantae; phylum Streptophyta; class Magnoliopsida; order Poales; family Poaceae; genus Triticum; species Triticum aestivum. The sequence goes on along the minus strand of NC_057800.1, from coordinate 634,285,195 downwards.
GGCGGCTTGGTGATTGTTGCAATGGGTGGGTCCTCTTGTGGCCAAAGAGTCTGCTTCGTCTGGAGGCGGCCGGGAGCACACCCACGAGCACGTAGCCTCAGCAAGGTATGAACATCAACACCCCACCTACCCAATTAGCGTCGGGTGTCGGGTTGGGTGATAGCGGACGGGGTAAGGAGGAGGCTCCATTAGTCGCTGATGATGTCGCCATGGATGAGGATGAGGACGACGATGGCGCTGAACAGTATGTCTATACTGGCGCCTCCTTAGGGTTTGAGCGTCATGATTCGGTGCCTGAATTGCCGTCTCAATGTATTATGGACGACCTTCCGGTAGTAAAGAAGTCTAGGAAGAGAGCGAGGAAAGGCAAAAAAGCTAATTCTATGATCCAGCCGCCTCAGCAGCCTTGGCTTCAAGACCGTATAGATATCCCCGATGCGGGTAAATGGCATATCCCCGGTCAACCAATCCTACCTGCAACAGCGCTACGGGCCAGATTCGGCGATCTAAGGAGACTTCATGATGATGTGTTGCGGGTAGAGAAAGGCCACATCGCCTCGAAAGATCCAGGATACCCACTCTATGTGGTTAACATTCTGCGGCAAATGTCGTACGTCGGCAGCTTCCCCGCGGATAAGTTCTTCCTACGATTTGATTACAGATTCGACATGTTTCACGTGAAGAAGCTGGATTTTACGTTTGTCCGCCTTTATGCCTTGCACATGAACTACATCATTGGGGTTGAGAAGATATCTCATATTTGTGTCGCTGACCCGTACTACATGCACGAGGGCTTCTTGGGAGTCTGCGAAAAGCACCGTGAATACGCGAGGGATTACAACGCCAGTTTCATGCTTGCCAATAAGGACAAAGAGGCGATTCTCGTGCCTTATCATCCCGTGTAAGTCATCCGCACTGCTATCCTTCCTTCGATTTCAATCATTCATTTGCACGGTGGAGGCTAATTAATTTGAGGTGTACTTATTTTGCGCAGCGGCGGGCGCGCCGTCCTCATCATCCTCTACCCCTGATTCTCCCACGCTCTTTCTTGGACTCGTCGAAGAACATTCACAAAAAGGATTACACCCACATCAAGGACGTTCTCGACAGTGCTATGTTTTACTACCAAGCAGGGGGTGGAGAGGTCAGGGACAAGAAGAGAAGGGGCGGCAGGGTCGCCTTCGGCCATAAGACCAACTTCTGCTACATCCAGCAACTGAATGATTCTCTTAATGATGGATTCTATGTCCTACACCACATGCTGGAGTACAGACGGGATCACCAGAACCTTCGCATGTCACCTAGATCCGGCGATGCCCATATTCTGCAATGGGCAAAGGACATAGGAGATATCGAGGATCATCGAGTTAGAGCCGAGTTCTATAACATCCAGCGCGAACTTGCCCAAATCATCATGAAGGAGGTCGCCGGAAAAACAGGGATGTTCTACGGAGAAGGACAAATGTCGCGGGAAGACATCCGAACATGGATAGCCTCTCAGCGTCTCAACATGAAGCCTTTCACTAAGCTCGAGGACTATCTCCCTGACTTGGATGGATGGAACGACATGTTGGAGTGATTGTCGATATATAACAATGTGTCCGTTTAGTCCATACTTTCTGTATGACAAAACTTTGAGTTATGCACGGTGAAACTTTATTTGTGATGTAATTAAACCGTCATCCTCCTCGACTAGCGAAAATCACTCTAGTTAGGGCATTTTGGGGTACGATGAACTTTGTTATTTATGCTTATGATATGTTGTTTCTATTTTTGCCCAGTATGTCTCTTTCTGTTGCTCAACTATATATGTTGCATATCATCGACTCATGTGACAATGCAGGTGCATAGATCATAGGTGGCGAAGAAGTGCTACACCAGGAGTATATATAGGACAAGTGGCCAGAGTGCCAGGCCCAGGTGTACCGGTTTCCGGTTTCTGAGCGATAGGCAGTAGTTAGTTTAGGTTCACGCTAATGCGATAGAGGGATACGAACTCATGTACTCAAAGTGATAGCTCTTCTCGCGTATATCATTGTTTAGATGGATGACGATGTATTTGCAAGTAATCGAGACTTGTATTGCTATTTTTGAGATGATGACGAGAGACCACTTTGTGTTGGATGATGATTATGATGATGATATGATTTGATGAGACTAAATGTATGTATATGCTATGATTACATTTGTATGTGTGTGATATGCTAAAGATTATTGTATAAAGCCTATTCAAATACAAAACAAATATGCAGGGAAAAAACTAATAAAACTAGTAGTAGCGAGGGGAGGGGAATATAGCAGTAGTGCCGCCTTACCAGTAGCGATTCCTAGTAAACAGTGCTGCAGATAATATCAGCAGCGCCCTTTTCTAAAGGGCGCTATAGCTATTCATGTATAGCAGTAGCGTGGGACAACAGGCGCTACTGCTATACGTTAGCTGTAGCGCCTTATTAGTAGTGCCGGTCCCCGCTCTACTAATAGGCCCAAAACCCGCGTTGCTGCTAGGCTTTTCCCTAGTAGTGTAGCAATGGTGGAAGGGTGAGAGTGCGTATAATTTATGGACTCAACATTAGTCATAAAGAACTCACATACTTATTGCACAAATCTATTAGTTATCGAAACAAAGTACTACACGCATGCTCCTAGGGGGATAGATTGGTAGGAAAAGACCATCGCTCGTCCCTGACCGCCACTCATAAGCAAGACAATCAATAAATAAATTATGCTACGGGAATCACAAACTTTAACACAAGTATCTCTCAAATTCACAACTACTCAACTAGCATGACTCTAATATCACCATCTTCATATCTCAAAACAATCATCAAGTATCAAACTTCTCTTAGTATTCAATGCACTCTATATGAAAGTTTTTATTATATCCCTCTTGGATGCCCATCATATTAGGACTAGTTTCATAACCAAAGCAAACTACCATGCTGTTCTAAAGACTCTCAAAATGATATAAGTGAAGCATGAGAGATCAATTATTTCTTTAAAATAAAACCACCACCGTGCTCTAAAAGGATATAAGTGAAGCACTAGAGCAACGACAAACTACTCCGAAAGATATAAGTGAAGATCAATGAGTAGTTGAATAATTATGTAACTATGTGAAGACAATCTAACATTTAAGAATTCCAGATCTTGGTATTTTATTAAAACATCAAGCAAAACAAAAGAAAAGAAAATTATGCTCCAAGCAAAACACATATCATGTGGCGAATAAAAATATAGCTCCAAGTGAAGTTACCAATGAACGAAGACGAAAGAGGGGATGCCTTCCGGGGCATCCCCAAGCTTAGGCTCTTGGTTATCCTTGAATATTACCTTGGGGTGCCTTGGGCATCCCCAAGCTTAGGCTCTTGCCACTCCCTATTCCATAGTCCATCGAATCCTTACCCAAAACATGAAAACTTCACAACACAAAACTTAAAGTAGAAAACTCGTGAGCTCCGTTAGTATTAGAAAATAAATCACCACTTCAAGGTACTTTAATGAACTCATTATTAATTTATATTGGTGTTAAACCTACTGTATTCCAACTTATCTATGGTTCATACCCTCCGATACTACTCATAGATTCATCAAAATAAGCAAACAACACATCGAAAACAGAATCTGTCAAAAACAGAACAGTCTGTAGTAATCTGGATCAAACTTATACTTATGAAACTCATAAAATTCCAAAATAAATTTCTGGACGTGAGGCATTTATCTATTAATCATCTGAAAAAAGAATTAACTAAATAGCACTCTCCAAACAAAAATGGCAGCAATTCTCGTGAGCGCTAACGTTTCTGTTTTTTACAGCATGATCGACAAGACTTTCCCCAAGTCTTCCCAACGGTTCTACTTGGCACAAACACTAATTAAAAGCATAAAACCACATCTAAACAGAGGCTAGATGAATTATTTATTACTAAAAAGGAGCAAAAAGTAAGGAACAAAAATAAAGTTGGGTTGCCTCCCAACAAGCGCTATCGTTTAACACCCCTAGCTAGGCATGATGAATTCAATGATGCTCACATAAAAGATAAGAATTGAAATATAAAGAGAGCATCATGAAGAATATGACTTGCACATTTAAGCCTAACACACTTCCTATGCATAGGGATTTTGTGAGCAAACAATTTATGGGAACAATAATCAACTAGCATAGGAAAGTAAAACAAGCATAACTTCAAGATTTTAAGCACATATAGAGTAAACTTGATATTATTGCAATTCCTACAAGCATATGTTCCTCCCTCATAATAATTTTCAGTAGCATCATGAATGAATTCAACAATATAACCAGCACCTAAGGCATTCTTTTCATGATCTACAAGCATAGAAAAATTACTACTCTCCACATAAGCAAAATTCTTCTCAATCGGAATAGTGGGAGTGCCATAAGAGACTTGAATACTATAAATTGTTTCCACATTAAAAGAGTAATGTTCAGAAAAAGGGTAATCATAATCATGACAAGTTTTATAAATATAATCATCACTACTTTTTATAGCATATGTATCATCACAATAATTATCATAAGTAGGAGGCATGCTATCATCATTATAAATTTGCATATCAAAACTTGGGAGACTAAAAATATCATCTTCATTAAGCGTAGCATCCCCAAGCTTAGGACAAACATTAACTGCAGAAAATATATTCTCAAAAACATCATCTTCATCAAACAGAGCATCCCCAAGCTTGGGCATTTTCATATCATAAGCATAATCACTTTCATCATTAATAGTGCGGATAGCACCAATAGTATAGCAATTATCATATTCTTCCAAGCAAGTGTCAAAAAGATTTTCAAGATCATAAGAAGTATCATTATTTTCCACAATTATATTTTCATGAGGCACAATAGTAATAGGAGCAGCATTATTTGGGGGAGATATCTTTTTACCTCTCTTCCTTTTTCTTTTCTTCTTCTTCACCACATCATGTGTGGGTTCAATCCTCTTTTTGGAGCTCCTTATTAATGAGATTGGTTGAATAGGAGGGTCTTCCTCGTTACCTGATTCATCATAAGAAATAATAGGAGAATATTGGTAAGTCTCTTCCCTTTCATTAGTATTCTCTTCATCTTCTATTTCTTTTCTTTTCTTTATGTAGTTGGTAATATAAGGATTTTCAATACAATTCACCGCACAATACATATAAATTTCCTCTAGATCAAAATGAAGAACTCTATCAAGGGCAAATTTTGGAATATCCTTAGTTATATGTTTCATTTCTTCATAACCCAAGAGCAAACTAAGTTCATTATGATGTTCAAGGGAAATCAAGTCATCACAATTTTTGGACACGATACGATCATGAAACAATTTGCATTGGGTATCGAAATGATCATGTTCATTGCAAAGCTCACAAGTACGGCTAAGAAAATTTAAATTTTTAGCACATTCATCTAGCCTTTCTTGCAACAATTTAGTTTCTAAGTACTTATGCCTCTTGCAATATCTATCTTCCCTATTTGGTGTGTACTTACAAACCCAATGTACTCCACAAAAATTGACATGTTTATAGGAGACATCATAACTAGTGCAATCATCATTAGTATCATGGATATTCAAGGAATTCATACTAACAACATTGCAGTCATTCTCATCATTCAAATATTTAGTGCCAAACATTTTATATATTTCTTCTTCTATCACTCATGAAAGATATTAAAAAGATGAAGCATATGAGGCAAACTTAATTCCATTTTTTGTAATTTTCTTTTATAAACTAAACTAGTGATAAAACAAGAAACTAAAAGACTCGATTACAAGATCTAAAGATATACCTTCAAGCGCTAACCTCCTCGGCAACGGCGCCAGAAAAGAGCTTGATGTCTACTACACAACCATCTTCTTGTAGACGTTGTTGGGCCTCCAAGTGCAGAGGTTTGTAGGACATTAGCAAATTTCCCTCAAGTGGATGACCTAAGGTTTATCAATTCGTAGGAAGCGTAGGATGAAGATGGTCTCTCTCAAGCAACACTGCAACCAAATAACAAAGAGTCTCTTGTGTCCCCAACACACCCAATACAATGGTAAATTGTATAGGTGCACTAGTTCGGCGAAGAGATGGTGATACAAGTGGTATATGGATGGTAGATAAAGGGTTTTGTAATCTGAAAAAAATAAAAACAGCAAGGTAACTAATGATAAAAGTGAGCACAAACGGTATTGCAATGCGTTGAAACAAGGCCCAGGGTTCATACTTTCACTAGTGCAAGTTCCCTCAACAATAATAACATAATTGGATCACATAACTATCCCTCAACATGCAACAAAGAGTCACTCCAAAGTCCCTAATAGCAGAGAACAAACGAAGAGATTATGGTAGGGTACGAAACCACCTCAAAGTTATTCTTTCCAATAAATCCGTTGGGCTATTCCTATAAGTGTCACAAACAACCCTAGAGTCTGTACTAGAATAACACCATAAGACACAAATCAACCAAAAACCTAATGTAACCTAGATACTCCAATGTCACCTCAAGTATCCATGGGCATGATTATATGATATGCATCACAGAATCTCAGATTCATCTATTCAACCAACACATAGAACCTCAAAGAGTGCCCCAAAGTTTCTATCGGATAATCACGACGAAAACGTGTGCCAATCCCTATGCATAGGTTCATGGGCGGAACCCGCAAGTTGATCACCAAAACATACATCAAGTGAATCACGTGATATCCCATAGTCACCACAGATACGCACGACAAGACATACATCAAGTGTTCTCAAATCTTTACAAACTCAATCCGATAGGATAACTTCAAAAGGGAAACTAAATTCATTACAAGAGAGTAGAGGGGGGAGAAAACATCATAGGATCCAAATATAATAGCAAAGCTCGCGATACATCAAGATCGTATCACCTCAAGAACACGAGAGAGAGAGAGAGAGAGAGAGAGAGATCAAACACATAGCTACTGGTACATACCCTCAGCCCCGAGGGAGAACTACTCCCTCCTCATCATGGAGAGCACCGGGATGATGAAGATGGCCACTGGAGAGGGATTCCCCCTCCGACAGGGTGCCGGAATGTGTCTAGATTGGCTTTCGGTGGCTACAGAGGCTTCTGGCGGCGGAACTCCTGATCTATTGTGCTCCCTGATGTTTTTAGGGTATATGGAGATATATAGGCGGAAGAAGTACGTCAGGGGGGCCACGAGGGGCCCACGAGGGTGGAGGGCGTGCCCTAGGGGGTGGGCGCGCCCCTACCTCGTGGCTCCCTCATTTCTTTCCTGACGTGTACTCCAAGTCCATCAGGTTGCTTTCCTTCCAAAAATAAGTTCCGTGAAGTTTCAGGTCAATTGGACTCCGTTTGATTTTCCTTTTCCGCGATACTCTAAAACAAGGAAAAAATAAAAACTAGCACTGGGCTCTGGGTTAATAGGTTAGTCCCAAAAATCACATAATATAGCATGTAAATGCATATAAAACATCCAAGGTTGATAATATAATAGCATGGAACAATCAAAAATCATAGATACGTTGGAGACGTATCAAGCACCACTAGGTGACAAACCTGCTGCAGGAGCAACACCAGATGTTATGAACGTCTGGCAGAGCAAAGATGATGACTACTCGATAGTTCATTGTGCCATGCTTTACGGCTTAGAACTAGGACTTCAACGACATTTTGAATGTCATGGAGCATATGAGATGTTCCAGGAGTTGAAGTTAATATTTCAAGAAAATGCTCGGATTGAGAGATATGAAGTCCCCAATAAGTTCTCCAGCTGCAAAATGGAGGAGAATAGTTCTGTCAGTGCACATATACTCAGAATGTCTAGGTACAATAACCACATGACTCAGCTGGGAGTTAATCTTCCTGATGATAGTGTCATTGACAGAGTTCTTCAATCACTGCCACCAAGCTACAAGAGCTTCGTGATGAACTATAATATGCAAGGGATGGATAAGACAATTCCCAAGCTCTTCGCAATGCTAAAGGCTGCAGAGGAAGAAATCAAGAAGGAGCATCAAGTGTTGACGGTCAACAAGACCACCAGTTTCAAGAAAAAGGGTACAGGGAATAAGGGGAACTCCAAGAAGAACGACAAGCAAGTTGCTGCTCAAGTGAAGAAGCCCAAGTCTGGACCTAAGCCTGAGACTAAGTGCTTCTACTGCAAAGCGACTAGTCACTGGAAGCGGAACTGCCCCAAGTATTTGGCGGAGAAGAAGGATGCCAAAGTGAAAGGTATATTTGATATACATGTTATTGATGTGTAGCTTACTAATGCTCGCAGTAGCACCTGGGTATTTGATACTGGTTCTGTTGCTAATATTTGGAACTCAAAATAGGGGCTACGGATTAAGCGAAGATTGGCTAAGGACGAGGTGATGATGCGCGTGGGAAATGGCTCCAAAGTCGATGTGATCGACGTCGGCACGCTACCTCTACATCTACCTTCGGGATTAGTTTTAGACCAAAATAATTGTTATTTGGTGCCAGTGTTGAGCATGAACATTATATCTAGATCTTGTTTGATGCGAGATGGTTATTCATTTAAATCAGAGAATGGTGGTTGTTCTATTTATATGAGTAATATCTTTTATGGTCATGCACCCTTTATGAGTGGTATATTTTTACTAAATCTTGATAGTAGTGATACACATGTTCATAGTATTGAAGCCAAAAGATATAAGTTTAATAATGATAGTGCAACTTATTTGTGGCACTGCTGTTTAGGTCATATTGGTGTAAAGCACATGAAGAAACTCCATGCTGATGGACTTTTGGAATCACTTGATGCTTGCGAACCATGCCTCATGGGCAAGATGACTAAGACTCCGTTCTCCGAAACAATGGAGCGAGCAACAGACTTGTTGGAAATAATACATACTAATGTATGCGGTCCGATGAGTGTTGATGCCTGCGGCGGTTATCGTTATTTTCTTACCTTCACAAATGATTTAAGCAGATGTGGGTATATCTACTTGATGAAACATAAGTCTGAAAAATTTGAAAAGTTCAAAGAATTTCAGAGTGAAGTGAAAAATCATCGTGACAATAAAATTAAGTTTCTATGATCTGATCATGGAGGAGAATATTTGAGTTACGAGTTTGGTCTTCATTTGAAACAATGAGGAATAGTTTCGCAACTCACGCCACCTGGAATACCACAACGTAATGGTGTGTCCGAATGTCGTAACCATACTTTATTAGATATGGTGCGATCTATGATGTCTCTCACTGATTTACCACTATCATTTTGGGGTTATGCTTTAGAGATGGCTGCATTCGCATTAAATAGTGCACCATCAAAATCTATTGAGATGACACCTTATGAACTATGGTTTGGCAAGAAACCCAAGTTGTCGTTTCTTAAAGTTTGGGGTTGCGATGCTTATGCGAAAAAGCTTCAACCTCATAAGCTCGAACATAAATTGGAGAAATGTGTCTTCATAGGATACCCAAAGGAGACTGTTGGGTATATCTTCTATCACAGATCTGAAGGCAAGATATTCGTTGCTAAGAATGGATCCTTTCTAGAGAAGGAGTTTTTCTCGAAAGAAGTGAGTGGGAGGAAAGTAGAACTTGACAAGGTAATTGTACCTACTCCCTTATTGGAAAGTAGTTCATCATAGAAATTAGTTCCAGTGATTCCTACACCAGTAAGTGAGGAAGCTAATGAAGATGATCATGAAACTTGGATCAAGTTACTACCGAACCTCGTAGGTCAACCAGAGTAAGATCCGCACCAGAGTGGTACGGTAATCCTATTCTGGAGGTCATGTTACTTGACCATGACGAACCTACGACCTATGAGGAAGCGATGATGAGCCCAGATTCCGCAAAATGGCTTGAGGCCATGAAGTCTGAGATGGGATCCATGTATGAGAACAATGTGTGAAGTTTGGTTGACTTGCCCGATGATCGGCGGGCCATAGAGAATAAATGGATCTTCAAGAAGAAGACTGACGCTGACGGTAATGTTACTGTCTACAAAGCTCGACTTGTTGCAAAAGGTTTCCGACAAGTTCAAGGAGTTGACTACGATGAGAACTTCTCACCTGTAGCGATGCTTAAGTCCGTCCGAATCATGTTAGCAATTGCTGCATTTGATGATTATGAAATTTGGCAAATGGATGTTAAAACTGCATTCCTTAAAGGAGCTGTCAGTTGGTGCAGTTCCAAGCAGAGCGTCGTGGCGGGATCTACGTGTGAAGCGGAGTACATAGCTGCTTCGGAAGCAACAAATGAATGAGTCTGGATGAAGGAGTTCATATCAGATCTAGGTGTCATACCTAGTGCATCGAGTCCAATGAAAATATTTGCTGACAATACTGGTGCAATTGCCTTGGCAAAGGAATCCAGATTTCACAAGAGAACCAAGCATATCAAGAGATGCTTCAATTCCGTCCGCGATCAAGTCAAGGAGGGAGACATAGAGATTTGCAAGATACATACGGATCTGAATGTTGCGGAACCGTTGACTAAGCCTCTCTCACGAGCAAAAGATGATCAGCGCCAGGACTCCATGGGTGTTAGAATCGTTACAATGTAATCTAGATTATTGACTCTAGTGCAAGTAGGAGACAGAAGGAAATATGCCCTAGAGGCAATAATAAAGTTGTTATTTATATTTCCTTATATCATGATAAATGTTTATTATTCATGCTAGAATTGTATTAACCGGAAACTTAGTACATGTGTGAATACATAGACAAACAAAGTGTCACTAGTATGTCTCTACCTGACTAGCTCGTTGATCAAACATGGTTAAGTTTCCTAGCCATGGAAAAAGAGTTGTCATTTGATAAATGGGATCACATCATTAGAGAATGATGTGATTGACTTGACCCATCCGTTAGCTTAGCACTTTGATCGTTTAGTTTATTGTTATTGCTTTCTCCATAACTTATACATGTTCCTATGACCATGAGATTATGCAACTCCCAAATACCGGGGGGACACTTAGTGTGCTATCAAATGTCACAACATAACTGGGTGACTATAAAGATGCTCTATAGGTGTCTCCGATGGTGTTTGTTGAGTTGGTATAGATCGAGATTAGGATTTGTCACTCCATGTATCGGAGAGGTATCTCTGGGCCCTCTCGGTAATGCACATCATTGTAAGCCTTGCAAGCAATGTGACTAATGAGTTAGTTACGGGATGTTACATTACGGAACGAGTAAAGAGACTTGCCGGTAACGATATTGAACTAGGTATTGAAATACCGATGATCGAATCTTGGGCAAGGAACATACTGATGACAAAGGGAACAACGTATGTTGTTATGCGGTTTGACCGATAAAGATCCTTGTAGAATATGTAGGAACCAATATGAGCATCCAGGTTCCGCTACTGGTTATTGACCGGAGATGAGTCTCGGTCATGTCTACATAGTTCTCGAACCCGTAGGGTCCGCATGCTTAACGTTCGGTGATGATCGGTATTATGAGTTTATGTGTTTTGATGTACCGAAAGTAGTTCGGAGTCCCAGATATGATCACGGACATGACGAGGAGTCTCGGAATGGTCGATACATAAATATCGATATATTTGAAGCCTATGTTTGGACATCGGAGTGGTTTCGGGTGAGTTCACGCATTTACTGGAGTGCCGGGGGGTTACCGGAACACCCCGGGAGTATATGGGCCTTATTGGGCCTTAGTGGAATAGAGGAGAGGAAGGCCAAGGAGGAGGGTGCGCCCCCCTAGCCCAATCCTAATTGGGTGGGGCCGGCCTCCCCTTCCTTCCTTCTCTCTCACTACTAGGGAAAAGGTTAGCAGCAGCGTGGGTTCTAGGTATATCAGTAGCGCGGGGACCGGTGCTACTAATAAGGCGCTACAGCTAACCCGTAGCAGTAGCGCGTGCACACCCGCGCTACTGCTATACAAGTGTAGCAGTAGCGCACTTCGTGGAAGCTCGCTACTGCTAATAGCTCTAGCACGCTTTGCCTGGACGCGCTACTGCTACTGTAGCGCTGCTGCTAACTTTTCTCCACTCGCTACTGCTAATTTTAGTAGTTTTTGTCTGCATATTTCTTTTGTATTTGAATAGGCTTTATACAATAATCTTTAGCATATGATACACATACAAATGTAATCATAGCATATACATACAAATAGTCTCATCAAATCATGTCATCATACAAATAGTCTCATAAAATGTAATCATACAAATGTAATCTGCAGAGTCTTCTCGAAAACCTTCTTCACTGGGTCCCAACGGTGCCGGGCCCTGAGGACGTCACGCTCTTGCGGGACGGTGAACTCCGCCAAGGGGCCTGGAATGCCCAGACTCGTGGCTTTCGCGTCCTCCTTGGCCCATATGGACCTCTTCACGCAGTAACCACGGCTTCTGAGGTGGTGGCACCCAATGTTCTTTTGTTGAAGCCCCTTCATGTACTATGACTTTTTTTGGCATCTTCGGCCTCGCAATCTGCGTTGAATATTTCAAAGTGCTCTGCCGTAATTGTCGGATTATCCTTTACAATCTCGGAGTAGGGTTCCTTTTCCTTGATGATCCGATATTTCACCCTTGCTTTCCAGGTGGCCAACGCATCGCTAAACTTGCTCATGGTGTGTTTGTTTATCTTCTTCATTGTCGGGTCCTTATCTGGATCTTTATAATCCTTTTCATTCCGGCCCGGGAACAAGAATATCTGGTGCAGCTTCTTTAGGAGGGAGGGCCTCATATTATCTATCTTGTTTAGTTTCTCATCGTTGATGGTGGCGGTTGTCCGTATGATGCAGCCAATTTGATTGTCGTAGCACGCGCGCGCTTCCTTGGGCGTGTTTAGCTCAAAATTGCCGTCGTCCACCTTCGTGACCACCAGTCTAGTAGTCCTGAGCTTGTTAGGAAGCCGTCGCCTCTTTGCTTTCGATTCTATACTGGCTCCGCTCCCCGAGGCAGCGCTGGTCTCGATGTCGGTCTGAGTCTCAGCACCGGTCTCAGTTTCAGCGCCGGTCTGCGTGTCAGTCTCAGTCCCCGATGCGACCGGTGGGCCTAGCAACAACATCGGTTGATCGTCGACAAGGCTCAAAAATTCGTCTACCACCAGGTAGACGTCGTCGCAATCACCAGAACCCTGTCCTTCATCGTTGCTAGCCATGTTTCCTACGACTAAATCTAGTAAATTAATTCTAGACCTAATAAAATGAAAAATGACATACAAAAGGTCTATGTTTTGTAGGAACATTGACTCCTTCCTGGTGCGGCAAATCCCGGGCACTCGATATGTCCTAGTTTGTAGCACAAGTCATGCCGAAATTCACAGAAAATTTCGGCATGACTTTTGCTAAAAAGTGGACAAATCGAGAACCTGAAATTTGCCGGAACGGAAATGAATCAACATTCCGGCAAAACATAGGCCACTCAGCTTCATTTCCTGGAAACAACAAAGCCACTTGGGCACAATCGAACCACTTCAATGAAAAGATATAACATGAGCAAACACTATTGAGGAATTTGCATATAACATGGCCACTTTAACGAAAAGGTATAATCAACAATAATGGAATATGCAAATGAACATCAATGACATATATCATATAACAACAATCTTGTTTTTTATTTACATAGAAACAATTATTTTAACCAAGTTTTTGAAAAGAAAAACAATTTTGTTTTTTGTTTATAGCTAAATGTCATAGCTACTGTTTTTTATTTATAGCTAAATACTTTTGTTTTTTATCTAAAGCTAAAAGTCTAGGAACTCCATTTTCTCTAACCCTTCTGACCTCACCGAAATTTCCACAGCAAGACCTTAGTACCTACACCCAATTTGTTAAAAAATATCCAGGTGCATAGTCCAAATAATTCAAATTTCATTTGAATGAAATTTGGAACAGATTCATATCCATAGTCCAAATAAGTTTTTATAGCTAAGTGTTTTTTGTTTATAGCCTCTGTTAATTTAAATCTAAATGCTACTATTATTTACATACCCTCTATTAATTTAAAGCTAAATGGAATTACTATTTAGGCACTTTCATAAAAAAATGCCCTAGCTAATTTCCTATAAAAATTGCTAATCATTTTTCCTAAATGCTAAAAAATGCCTACTGCCCTAAACAAATCTAGGGTTCATATGAACACCTAGGGTTCATATGAACATCAACACAACATTAACATATATATATATATATATATATATGAATTTCCCTAGCAGAGAGAGAGGAGGCTAGGGGAGAGGAGAGGCAGAGACTTACGGTCGGCGGCGAGGGCAGGCTCTGGCTCGGGCGGCGGAGGTCCTGGGCGGGCTCGGGCAGCGGCGGTGAGCTCGAGGGAGGCGACGTTGAGGTCGACGACGGCCTCGGACGGCGGCTGTGAAGTCGAGGGCAGCCTTGGCCGGCTGCGTTGTGGTCGAAGGCGGCCTCGGGAAGCGGTGGTGTGGTCGAAGGCGGTAGGGCGACGATGGCGATGGAGCAGTTGGGGGAGAGGGGGGAGTGGAGGGGGAAGGACTTAGCGAAATTTTGAGCCCGCGCCGCCGGGGGTTAAGTCAAACTAGGAGTAGCGTTTTCCAGGGAAACGTGCTACAACTGTTCCTTTCTATTTTATTTTTATTTTTCTTTTGTTTTCTTTACATTTTATTTTTTTCATTTCTCCTCTTTCTATTTCTTTCATTTTCATTTACTTTTCTACTTATTTTTCTATTCATTTTCTTTCTCATAGCTGTAGCGCTCTACAGCATAAACGCGCTGCTACAAAGTTTTTAGCAGTAGCGTGCTTCTGGAAGAATCGCTACTACTATTCCTAGCCTACCGGCACCAGTGAGGGAATTATAGTAGTAGCGCTTTTCCGCGCAGACGCGCTACTGCTATAACAATGGTTGTAGTGTGCTTTTGTAACAAGCGCTACTAATAAGTAGCAATAGCACCGTGTTTTGACCAGCGCTACTGCTATACCTTTGTGTATAAGGGTTTCCCTAGTAGTGTCTCCCCCTTCCTTCTCTCCTACTCCTACTAGGGAAAGGGGGAATCCTACCCCCGATGGGAGTAGGACTCCTCCTAGGGCGCGCCATAGAGAGGGTCGGCCCTTCCCTTCTCCACTCCTTTGTATACGGGTGAGGGGGGCACCCCATCGACACACAAGTTGATCTCTTAGCCATGTGCGGTGCCCCCCTCCACAGATTTCCACCTCGGTCATATCGTTGCAATGCTTAGGCGAAGCCCTGCGTCGGTAACTTCATCGTCACCGTCATCACGCCATCATGCTGACAAAGCTCTCCCCCGACACTCAGTTGGATCTAGAGTTCGTGGGACGTCACCGAGCTGAACGTGTGCAGATCACGGAGGTGACATTCCTTCGGTGCTAGGATCGGTCGAATCGTGAAGACGTACGACTACATCAGCCGCATTGTCATAACGCTTCCGCTTAAGGTCTACGAGGGTACGTAGACAACGCTCTCCCCTCTCGTTGCTATGCATCACCTAGATGGATCTTGCGTGTGCGTGCGATTTTTTTTGAAATTACTGTGTTCCCCAACACAAACACCCTAATAAAAGATGAAAATTGAGGACGTGTTACATATATCCACTTACGCCAAATCCATAACTTGCTTGGTACTGACCATATCATTTTTTGGGACTAACCTATTAACTCAGTGTCGAATGCCAGTTGTTGTTTTTTGTCTGTTTTTTCTTTTTCAGAATATTAGTACCAAACAAAGTTCAAATGTCACAAAACTTTTTGGAGATTGTTTTTCTGGCAATAAGAGACCGTGGAAGCTTCGGGAGTGTAGGATCGAAAGTATGTCTAGAGGTGGGGGGTGATTAGACTACTTGACCAAATAAAAATCTAGCCTTTTCCCAATTTTAAGTTTTGGCAGATTTTAGCAACTTAGCACAATTCAAGTAATCAACCTACACATGCAATTCTAAGACTATATCAGCGGAATGTAAAACAATTTCATATGAAGGTAAAGGGAGGAGTTTGGAGGGAGCAAACGAAATGTAGACACGGAGATTTTTGGCGTGGTTCCGATAGGTGGTGCTATCAAACATCCACGTTGATGGAGACTTCAACCCATGAAGGGTAACGGTTGCACGAGTCCATGGAGGGCTCCACCCACGAAGGGTCCATGAAGAAGCAACCTTGTCTATCCCACCATGGCCATCGCCCACGAAGGACTTGCCTCACTAGGGTAGATCTTCACGAAGTAGGTGATCTCCTTGCCCGTACAAACTCCTTGGTTCAACTCCACAATCTTGACGGAGGCTCCCAAGTGACACCTAACCAATCTAGGAGACACCACTCTCCAAAAGGTAATAGATGGTGTGTTGATGATGAACTCCTTGCTCTTGTGCTTCAAATGATAGTCTCCCCAACACTCAGCTCTCTCTCATAGGATTGGATTTGGTAGAAAGATGATTTGAGTGGAAAGCAACTTGGGGAAGGCTAGAGATCAAGATTTATGTGGTTGGAATGGAATATCTTGACCTCAACACAAGTGTAGGCGGTTCTCTCTCAGAAAATGTATGTTGGAAGTGTAGGCATATTCTGATGGCTCTCCCCACGAATGAAGAGAGGGTGGAGGGCTATATATAGCCTCCACACAAAATCTAACCGTTACACACAAATCACCAAACTCGGTGGGACCGAATTATAAAACTCGGTCATACCGATTTAGTTCAAAATGTGAATGTTAGGATTTTCGATGGGACTGACATGTCAACTCGGTGGGACCGATTCCATTAGAGTTAGAGCATAACATAATCTCGGTGAGACCGATTGCACAAACTCGGTGGGACCGATTTTGGTAATAGACAAACAGAGAGTTGGTCATGCAAACTCGGTGGGACCAATTCGCTCATCTCGGTTAGACCGAAATGTTACGAAGGGGAAACAGAGAGTTTGCATTTCAATCTTGGTGGGACCGATCGCTCATCTCGGTTGGACCGAAACATTACGAAGGGAAACGGAGAGGTTGCAATCCCATCTCGATGAGACCGAGATCCCTATCGGTGAGACTGAAGTGACTAGGGTTTGTGGCAGTGGCTATGTCAAGTGAACTCGGTGGTGCCGGATAGAAGATTTCATTGGGGCCAAGTTTGACTTTTGGTTTGGGACATATCTGGATATGAGAAACTAGTTGTGGGTTTTTGGAGCATATCACTAAGCATTTTGAGCAAGTAACTCATTAAACAACACCTCACCCCCTTTTAATAGTATTAGCCTTTCCTATGGACTCGGTGTGATCTTAGACCACTAAAAGTAAAATGTAGAGTCTTGTGCTTTGAGCCTGAGTCAATCTTTGTCCTTAGCATTTTGAGGGGTCCACTTTCTAATCCATGCCATGCCAATCATTGAGCTTTCCTGAAATGTCTATCCTAAAATAGCATTAGCTCAATGAGCTATATGTTGTTAGGAATTACCAAAACCACCCAGGGATAGTTGCACTTTCAATCTCCCCCTTTTTGGTAATTGATGACAACATATAGATCAAAGCTTCGACAAATGATCATAAGATTGAAAAACATCGTCGCTTTGAGAAGTATGTGATAAGCAAGAGCTCCCCCTAAATTTGTGCATTATTTAAGATTTGCTTTTGAATGCAAATGCAGAATCGATTAGGATCATGGGTTTCTCTTCCATGTCACATACATCTTGGTGGAGCACTCAAAGTGATAGAAATTAAAAGCTTGCACTCATCACCAAGCAAGTGAATGATCATTTATGAGATATAGGAGATAGTATCATCCAAACAAGCATTAAGGTAGAAAATGATCAATCACATGATCACACAAGTATCTCACAAGGACATAAAGTATCTCACACAATAAAAAATTCAACCAAAAGCAAGAGAGATAAAAAAGCAAGACACTCTCTCTCGAAGCCTATGATCTATACATATTTCTCCCCCTTTGGCAACAAGTTACCTAAAATTTCGAAAATGCATAGTGTTATGTGTTTCTCAGGCTTGGTCTACGGGAGGTGGTGTAGAGAGAACTCCAAGGACGAAGGCATGAGTCGATGTAGTTGAAGTTGGTGGAGTGGGTGCTGGAGGTGGCATTGGAGCTATAGCTGCTGGTGCTAACACTGTAGCTCTAGCATCTGAAACTGGCACTACAGCAGACCTCGGACCTCGTGGCACATGCTGAAAAGCATCAATAGTTGTCTTACCTCTCCTCTATTCTGGTTCCTCCTTAAGCTTCTCAACTGCAGTCTAAATCTCAGTTACCTTTAGATCAAGATCATAAAATTTTGTCTCCATAATCCTGTCCAGGCTCTCCTGATTCTGAGTCAGGGTGGCCAAGCCCTTCTCAATCCTCAGTGTAGCTTGAATCAGATAGCCTAATTGATCTTGCTTTGTCTTGAGGAAAACTTGAGATGCTTCTTCTGCACTTGGCATCCTTGCAGCTTTCTCATCCTTTGCTTTGGCTCTCTTCTCCTGGACTTGAACTGATGATGGTTCCTCCTCATTCATCACAATAGTGTTGTCTTCAAATTCAGGACGTAAGGGTACATGCTGATTGTGCAGCAAATAAATTCTTGTGCCCATCTTAGAATTGATGAGCTCCTGAATATGTGGAGCATACCCATAGCTTCTATTTTGATCAGCAGTTGTCATCTTGATTGTTTTTACAATCAAACTCATAACTTTGAATTTCTGAGGGACATCAAAGATTTGCAGCATGTTGATGGAGTGTCCACTGATCATCTTGCGATCTCCTGACTTGGGTAGCAATGTGTGCCTTAAGATCCAGTTGATGGTAGGCAGACGAGACAACAAGAAATGTACAGACCCGAGCTTGTGTGTCTCCAAAGCTTTATCTGGGATCTCCTTGTACATGTTTGTCATGGAGTTGTGGTATTTCTTCTTGGTGGCATACACATCCAAGTCATCTTCATGTTCCTCTGGGGCATTGATCAGTTTTGCCCATTCTTCAATAGTGGATTGGTACCTAGTACCTTCAGACATCCATACTATCCTTCCATTTGGATAGAAGTGGGCAGTGGAGTAAAACTGCATGATCAGCTCATCATTCCATTTGGTGAGCTTCTGTCCAACAAATTCATCTACTCCACATGCCTTGAAGCTATCATATACTCCTGGGAAGTGATCTTCATTCTCCTGGATGTATTCCCAATCCACCCATTTCATGTCACATACAATGGGCTTCTTGTCAAGCAGAATTGTCTCATAGAAGTCTTATTGTTCCTTTGTATGGAACATGTAGTCAACTGCAGTCCTCCTCCTAATAGCATAGGGATCAGACTGTCTCCACAATCTCAGTCCTGCATCTTTTCTGATGTGCATGTCCTCAACGACTGGATGAGTATCATTATGGTTAGCAATTTTGGGCTTCAACTTCCTCAAAACAAGTGAATCATCTTCCTCTTCTTCAGCTTCAGGCACTGGGGCCTTGTTCTTTTCTGTTGCAGGAATACTTCTAGTGTTTCTCTTGGGTGTAGAAGGCTTCTGAGCAGTAGCCTTGGGAGCGGATTTGGGCTTTGATGGAGTAGCCCCTGATTTAATAGCATCTCCCATGAGCTTGTGAGACTTGGGAGCTGGAGCGGCAGCCTCTTCCTCCTCCTCTTCTTATGGATCTTTCATAATCGAGGATCTACCAAGCACTCTGGCAGTGGTCTTCTTGACCCTTTCTTTTCTCTTCTTTCCCTCTCCAGCAGCATCTCCAGTTGGCTTGGAGGTTTCAGCAGTTGAGGCTCTAACCTTTAAGGTTGGCACCCTCTTGGCAGGGGCCTTCTTGTGCAAGCCAGACTTAGTTGTAGCAGCTGACCCATATTCTTTCTTCAGCACCTTCTTCTTGGAGCTGACTTCCTCCTAATCAACCACATAGTCCTCATTTCAGAATCTGAGGTTTTCTTCTTCCTTGACCTGGTGGCTGCTTTGGGCAAGTTACTTGGCGTGCTCCTGCTGCCATCATCAGAACTGCTAGAGGGACTAGTGCCCTCACTCAATTGCACTTGTTCTTCAGACCTGTTCTGGCTGTCGCTCTGGTCATACATCTCTGCAAACTTACTAACAACAGACCCTGTGAATAGATATAGATGAGGTAGAGTGGATGAGCATCACAAAGTGCAGTGTTTTTGCAAAACAAATGACTTAAAAACTTAGTTTTAGTTCTTCACAGAAAGCATTTCGGGGCTACCGATTTGTAAACTCGGTGATACCGAAGCAGCTTTTGGAACCTAAACTAGTGAACTCGGTCAGACCAAGTCACAGTTCGGTGGCACCGAGACTGCTAGGGTTTCACAAAGAATCGAACTCGGTTACACCGATTTGCAATTTTTGGTCAGATCGAAAATGCACGTGCTATGACCTAAGCCAAATCGGTGAGACCAATTTCTACAATTCGGTCGGTCCGAGATGATTCTGGTGGAGACCTAACCCTAAATTTTCAAGTCCAATCTAATCTAAAGGAAGTTTTCAGTGGATAGAGTGTTTGCATACGTGGTCATGATCATGGCAAAGTAATGTGCTACGAATCAGAGTTAAAAGAATAGCACAAAGGATCGAACTCGTGCCCTAGTTCAGCAGAATTCGCTACGGCGGTAATGGAGGGGCAGAATTCCATTGACGGCGATGGAAACCAGCGGCGGGAGGTCGCTGGCAGCGAGAAGACGATCCGGAGACCCGAGGCGGCAGAGCAGGATACGCGCGGGCTGAGAGGTTTCGAAGAAATTTCCAAAATCTCACCCGTGGGTGTATATATCCCGACCCTGTCGGTGTGACCGAGTGGAACAACTTGGTGGCACCGAGGTGCAGAATCGCAAGCGGTTACTGCAACTTGGTGTGACCGTAAAGTTCAAATCGGTTGCACCGAGATTGAAAACCTAGATCAACTTAGTGAACTCAGTGTGACCTAAGTGGATGACTCAGTCATACCGAAATGCACAAAGAGGTTTTGGAAGTTTAAGTCTATGACGAATCGGGGACTCCAAGTGCTGCTCATACAGAGTGGTTCTAATCTGACTTGATCAAACTTTGTGATGTAGCATGAATAGAGTTTGAGATGAGAAAAGCATAGATACCTAGAGGGAGTTCTTAGGCATTCTTGTCCATCCATTTGGCAAAAGAGAAAAAGACAAACAATCAAAGCAACAAATGGATGTCCTCGAATGAGTAAAGTATGCATCCAACATGCTCACACAATAGAATGGCAAATGAAATATGTGACAAAGCATGCACAATCACTCTAGCATCTATCAAGCAATTTGTCGATGACTAGGTCATCTATATATGAGTATATTGACTTAGGAGTCAAATGAGAACATTTGATCGTAGGTCATACTCATCGTTTAAGCACAAGTGGGGTTACCACTTTTACATAAAGTATTGTTGTGCTCACATAATTAGAGTTGCTTTAGCTCAATTGATTAGAGTAAAGCTCCCCCTAGATGTGATATCCCCCCTAAGAGGGATGAACTAACCTTGGGTTTTGTCGATGATGACTTCATGTAGGTGTTGTAGATGTAGATGCTCAACGTTGATGTAGATCATTCGGAGCAATCCTTTGGAGTGAGTTGCACTTTCAATACCTACATGGGTTAGTCCCACAAGGAACAAACAAGGATGAGTGATATTCACATGAGATGATGTCCATGAATGCATTAGGTTACCTTGTCCCTTGTCTTACCAACAAGAGGGTTTGTGACTCCTTGAACTAGTGCAAGATATGGAAGTTGTTTGAACTTGTCCTTGCCAAGATGATAAGATTGAAGTATGTTGGCGAAGTCACCCTCAAGAACGTGTAGTTCTTCTTCTTAGGGATCCACACCATCTTGATGGGAATCCTTGGAGTTGTAGTCGTACTTGATGAAGTGGAACTTGATGTAGTCTTGGCAACCCACTTGACCAAGGCCTTAGGTGCTTCTTTAAATGCATCAATCTCCTCTTGAAGCTTGTCCTTGCCTTTTAGCTTGTGGTCTTGTTTGTGGAAGATCATCTTGAGATTGTGTTCCTTGGAAAGAAGTAGGATCATACTTCTCTTGTTGAGGAACAAACTTCGTCTTGGGGTATTGATCTTATTCCCACTCAACTCCATTGGCATTGAACTTTCATTCAAAACCAACACCTTGATTCTTCCCGTGTCTTCCTTGCTTGCGTATAATTTCCTCAAATTGCGTACTTCCGGCAAGACTCCTATAAACACCTTTCTCTATAATTCCCTTCAATAAGCTATTTTCTTTCTCAAGAGTAACTTGGCTAAGGGAATCATAGTGGAATCAAGAGAACTACTCGAAGCAACAACATTGGATTTAGCACGATTGTTGTTATTACTAGAGGAAGAATCTTTCTTGTTCTTGTTGCTAGATTTAACTTGTGGCATGTAAGTAGACAAGAGTAAACTCTTGGCAATGTAAGAAGAACTTTTCTTGCGAAGATCATCATTGATTGGCTTTAAGAACTCATTCTCTTGCTCAAGGTTGAGATTTTCAAAGCGTAGCTTTTCATGAGTCTTTAGAAGTTCTCGATGATCTTCCAAGGTAGTTTCATGAGCTAACTTAAGAGTGTTTAGTTCTTCAGTTAGACGCTCAATCTCCTTCTTATTATTGTCATTCGTTTTATCTTGATTAGCATGATTAATAGCAAGTTCATCATAGTTTTCATAACTAGAGTTGTCAACAAGTAAATCATCATCACCTAGCAAATCATCTTCATCACTATTGAAATCAACATACTCGGGGTGTGATACCTTTGGACCTTTATCCATGAAGCATATTCCAATTCCTTCATTTGGTGACTCAAATATGTCGTAGGAGTTGGTTGACACAAGTGCTAGACTGGCATCACCTTCATCTTGAGTGTATTCGGAGTCGGAGTGATTGTCGGAGTCGGAGCCGGATACCCATTCACCAACATGAGCTTGATGTCTTCGTTTTGTGTAGCTCTTTGATGATTTGTCCTTCTTTTCTGAATCCTTGCTTCTCCGTGATGTTCTTCGTTCATAACGGTCATCTCTACTCCTTCTCTCTCTTTGTGGTGATTCTTCTCTTCTACTTCTTCTTTTAGGAGAATCTTCTCTTCTTTTGTAGGGAGCCGTACACTCATTGGAATAGTGTCCGGGTCTTCCACAATTGTACCAATTTTGCTCACGACTAGAAGATCTTTTGTCATTGTAGGACCTTGACTTGGAAATTCTTTACTTGCTTCTACTTTTGTAAAACTTGTTGTAGTTCTTCACCATTAGGCTCAATTCTTTGTTGAAGGTTTGTTTCTCACTTGATGATTGAGGAGTCCTGGACCAAGGGGTCCTCGGGCGTCTGGCCTGGTATCTATGCGCCGGACTGATGGGCTGTATGAAGACCAAAGACTGTACCCGTGTCCGGATGGGACTCTCCTTGGCGTGGAAGGCAAGCTTGGCGAACAACTATGAAGATTCCATCTTATGTAACCGACTCTATGTAACCCTAGATCCCCCCGGTGTCTATATAAACCAAAGGGTGTAGTCCAAAAAGGATGTACTCAATACCGTAGTCATACATGCTAGACTTCTAGGGTTTAGCCATTACGATCTCGTGGTAGATCAACTATTGTAACACTCATATTCATCAAGATCAATCAAGCAGGAAGTAGGGTATTACCTCCATAGAGAGGGCCTGAACCTGGGTAAACATCGTGGCCCCTGTCTCCTATTACCATCAACCTTAGATGCACAATTCGGGACCCCCTACTCGAGATCCGCCGGTTTTGACATTGATATTGATACTTTCATTGAGAGTTCCACTGTGTCGTCATCGCAGAGGTTGATGGCTCGACTTATCGTCAAGGAAAATATCACCTCCGAAGGAGCTCTGGCCTTAGGCCAATCCCTCCGGCTGGGCGGTTTGACCATGATCGCCCGCTCGGCCTTCGAGCCGACAAGGATGACCTCTCGAGTCATCGAAAAACGTATCTGCGATGATTCTGAATACGCCAAACGGATGGATCCAACGAAGTTATCGTCTTTGACCGAACTCCTTGATCGCATCGCCGCCTTGGGGTCTCTACAGACTACGATCGGATGGGGCTTAAACCCAACCAGAGAGAGATTAATTCTCCACCGATCACCCACCAGATAGCGGTAGTCGAGGAGCAAGATAACCTTTCCTCTATCTTGAGGACGAATTATGTTCGGATCTCCGACCTCGAGAAGCCGGATACCTATCGGCAGAAAGACATGCCTCGTCCTCTGAACTTAGAGTCGGACGGCGGGCTTCAAAAATTAGAAGATACTCCGGAGCCCGGACTGTTCAGTCCGGAAAAATCTCAGACTCCGGATCATCGGTCAGGTCAGGGTTCAGATCCAATTCCACCCACCCACCCAGACATAAGTGCTCTCACGAGCATACAACAGCAGTCTCAGGAAACGGTCCACCACTTTTAGGCCAGATTCCTCCTTGTCAAGGACAAGGTTAAAGATTGCCGCGACAAAGACGCAATATCGGTGTTCCGCAACAATTGCACGAACGAAGGACTCCTCAACGCCATTAATTGCCGCCGCATACTACACTTCGCTGACTTGGCAACTATTGTAGAGAAGTACAATGCAATGGAGAGCGCTTGGAGAGATCAGACAGATTGAAAGCTATCGGTCCCAACTCAACCACTGGTCCAGGCAAAAAGGGCACACCCCTATAACGCGCCTAGATCAATAGCCAAGAAATGCAAACCCATCACGCGGTGCGGAACCGTTCTGTAGGGATGGCTTGATGGCCCATGCAAAATACACACCATATCGGATACCATACCAACCCACAGCCTTAGAGCATGTTGGATACTCCGGCAGGTAGCCAAAAACGGCGAGGAAATCCTCACCAAACACACCCAAAAGCAACACCCTCCAGAAGACGATGAACCCAGAGTACTGACAGTCTTTGAGACATTCACTTCAAACAATAGGCGCAAAAGGGCACTCCGCGAACTCGCCGAATTCTGCCAGACCGCAGCAATAAACCCCTGGAACGACACATCGATAACCTTCAATGCTGGCGACGAACAAAAACACAGGACGTTCTGAACACCAGCCGCCTTGGTCCTTAGCCCAATTGTGGATGTCTTTTGGCTCACCAAGGTTCTCATGGACGGCGGCAGCGGACTGAACCTCATCTATGAGGATACAATACAAAAAATGGAAATAGACAGGAGCCGCATCGAGCAAAGCAGCACGACCTTCCGAGGAATCATTCCCAGTCAGGAGGCACGGTGTGCGGGAAAAATCACCCTCGACGTGGTATTCGGCACGCCGGAGAACTATCGGTCCGAAGAAATAACCTTCTAGGTGGCCGCCTTCAACAACGGATATCACGCCCTCTTAGGGCGAGATGCATTTACACGCTTTCAAGCAATACCCCATTACAGGTACATGAAGCTTAAGATGCCCGGGCCAAATGGTATAATCACTCTAGTTAGTGATCCGGACATAGCACTCCGCGCCGAGAATAAGACCGCGTCCCTGGCCCTTGAGGCATTATCTGAAGCCCTCGTGGCCGAAGAGTTAACCGTGCTGCGCTCCATGCTGGACAGAGATGATGTGGTCTGGTACGTCTCCAATGTATCTATAATTTTATTGCTCCATGCTATATTATCTACTGTTTTGAATGTTTATGGGCTTTATTATACACTTTTATATCATTTTTGGGACTAACCTATTAACCCAGAGCCCAGTGCCAGTTTCTGTTTTTACCCTGTTTTAGGGTTTCAAAGAAAAGGAAAATCAAACGGAGTCCAATTGACCTGAAACTTCACGGAACTCATTTTTTGGAAGGTAAGAAGCCCAGAAGACTAGGAGTGCACGTCGGGGGACCTGCGAGGAGGTCACGAGGCAGGGGGCGCGCCCACCCCCCCTGGGCGCCCCCTCCACCCTCGTGAGCCCCTCGTGGCCCCCCTGACATACTTCTTCCGCCTATATATCTCCATATACCCTAAAAACAACCAGGAGCACAATAGATCGGGAGTTCCGCCGCCAGAAGCCTCCGTAGCCACCAAAAGCCAATCTAGACCCATTCCGGCACCCTGCCGGAGGGGGCAATCCCTCTCCGGTGGCCATCTTCATCATCCCGGTGCTCTCCATGACGAGGAGGGAGTAGTTCTCCCCCGGGGCTGAGGGTATGTACCAGTAGCTATGTGTTTGATCTCTCTCTCTCTCTCTCTCTCGTGTTCTTGATTTGGCACGATCTTGATGTATCGCGAGCTTTGCTATCATATTTGGATCCTATGATGTTTCTTCCCCCTCTACTCTCTTGTAATGGATTGAGTTTCCCCTTTGAGGTTATCTTATCGGATTGAGTCTTTAAAGATTTGAGAACACTTGATGTATGTCATGCCGTGCGTATCTGTGGTGACAATGGGATACCATGTGATTCACTTGATGTATGTTTTGGTGATCAACTTGCGGGTTCTGCCCATGAACCTATGCATAGGGGTTGGCACACGTTTTCATCATGATTCTCCGGTAGAAACTTTGGGGCACTCTTTGAGGTTCTATGTGTTGGTTGAATAGATGAATCTGAGATTGTGTGATGCATATCGTATAATCATACCCACGGATACTTGAGGTGACATTGGAGTATCTAGGTGACATTAGGGTTTTGGTTGATTTGTGTCTTAAGGTGTTATTCTAGTATGAACTCTAGGGCTGTTTGTGACACTTATAGGAATAGCCCAACGGATTGATTGGAAAGAATAACTTTGAGGTGGTTTCGTACCCTACCATAATCTCTTCGTTCGTTCTCCGCTATTAGTGACTTTGGAGTGACTCTTTGTTGCATGTTGAGGGATAGTTATGTGATCCAATTATGTTAGTATTGTTGAGAGGACTTGCACTAGCTAAAGTATGAACCCTAGGCCTTGTATCCTAGCATTGCAATACCATTTACGCTCACTTTTATCATTCATTACCTTGCTGTTTTTATTATTTCAGATTACAAATACCTTTATCTACTATCCATATACCACTTGTTTCACCATCTCTTCGCCGAACTAGTGCACCTATACAATTTACCATTGTATTGGCTGTGTTGGGGACACAAGAGACTCTTTGTTATTTGGTTGCAGCGTTGCTTGAGAGAGACCATATTCATCCTACACCTCCTACGGATTGATAAACCTTAGGTCATCCACTTGAGGGAAATTTGCTACTGTCCTACAAACCTCTGCACTTGGAGGCCCAACAAAGTCTACAAGAAGAAGGTTGTGTAGTATACATCAAGCTCTTTTCTGGCGCCGTTGCCGGGGAGGTGAGTGCTTGAAGGTATATCTTTAGATCTTGCAATCGAGTCTTTTAATTTCTTGTTTTATCACTAGTGTAGTTTATAAAATAAAACTACAAAAAATGGAATTGAGTTTGTCTCATATGCTTCATCTTTTTAATATCTTTCGTGAGTATGATGGAAAGGACAATTGTGCTCAAGTGCTAGAATAAGAATGCATTAAATTGTTTGGCACTAAATATTTGAATGATGAGCATGATTGCAATGTTGTTAGTATGAATTCTTTGAATATGTATGATGCTAATGATATGCAAAGCCACTAGCTTGGGTAAGCTATGTTTGATGAAGATGATATTTTTTGTCCCCCAAGTTTTGATGAGCAAATTTATTATGATGAAAGCATGCCTCCTATCTATGATGATTATTGTGATAACACCTATGCTTTAAAGAATAATGATAACCATGAAACTTTTCATCTTGATCTTAATTTTCAATCACATGATAGTTATTTTGTTGAGTTTGCTCCCGCTATTATTCATGAGAAGAATTTTGCTTGTGGAGAGAGTAGTAAAATTTCTATGCTTGTAGATCATGAAAAGAATTCTTTAGGTGCTGGTTATATTGTTGAATTCATTCATGATGCTACTGAAAATTATTATGAGGGAGGAATATATGCTTGTAGGAATTGCAATAATATCAAGTTTCCTCTCTATGTGCTTAAAATTTTGAAGTTATGCTTGTTTTGCTTTCCTATGCAAGTTGATTCTTGTTCCCACAAGTTATTTGCTCAAAAAATCCCTATGCATAGAAAGAGGGTTAGACTTAAATGTGCTAGTCATATTCTTCAAGATGCTCTCTTTATGTTACAATTCTTATCCTTTATGTGAGCATCATTGAAATCATCATGCCTAGCTAGGGGCGTTAAACGATAGCGCTTGTTGGGAGGCAACCCAATTTTATTTTTGTCCCATGCTTTTTGCTCCTGTTTAGTAATAAATAATTCATCTAGGCTCTGTTTATATGTGGTTTTAGTTGTTTAATTAGTGTTTGTGCCAAGTAGAACCGTTGGGAAGACTTGGGGAAAGTCTTGTTGATCATGCTGTCAAAAACAGAAACTTTAGCGCTCACGAGAATTGCTGCCATTTTTTATTGGAGAGTGCTATTTAGTTAATTATTTTTGCAGATGATTAATAGATAAATTCCTCAGGTCCAGCAATGTATTTTAGAATTTTTGGGGTTCCAGAAGTATACGTTTGATCCATATTACTACAGACTGTTCTGTTTTTGACAGATTCTGTTTTCGATGTGTTGTTTGCTTATTTTGATGAATCTATGAGTAGTATTGGAGGGTATGAACCATAGATAAGTTGGAATACAGTAGGTTTAACACCAATATAATTAAGAATGAGTTCATTACAGTACCTTGAAGTGGTCTTTTGTTTTCTTTCGCTAACGGAGCTCACGAGATTTTCTACTTTAAGTTTTGTGTTGTGAAGTTTTCAAGTTTTGGGTAAGGATTCGATGGACTATGGAATAAGGAGTGGCAAGAGCCTAAGATTGGGGATGCCCAAGGCACCCCAAGGTAATATTCAAGGACAACCAAGAGCCTAAGTTTGGGGATGCCCCAGAAGGCATCCCCTCTTTCGTCTTCGTTCATCGGTAACTTTACTTGGAGCTATATTTTTATTCACCACATGATATGTGTTTTTCTTGGAGCGTTAATTTATTTTGTTAGGATTTGCATGATGTTATTTAGAACATTGTTTTGCATCTTTTATTTCAATAAAAGTGGCATTGATAGCCTTTACTATGCCTATTTTACAAGTATACATGTTGCTGTTTGAAAACAGAAAGTTTACCGCTGTTGGAATAATTCCCTAGAAAAGTCAGAATGTGATAAAATGTTGAAACCTTTTGCATATTAAGCTATGATAAATTTACTAAAGTGGGAATTTTCTTTAATAATTTTTGGAGCTAGGGAAGTATGGATGTTGCAGCATTCTTTACAGACTATCCTGTTTAGGCAGATTGCTGTTAAGTTTGCATTGTTTGCATATGGTTGCTTCTTTAATGATTCTATTTGAGGATAGGACTATTAAATATGCAGAGGAATTTAGTATGCAATGTTGAATAATAATTTTAGTGATTTTCTACAGTAGAGTATGATAAGGTTTTGGCAATGGTTTATACTAACTTATCTCACGACTCCTTATTGAGTTTTGTGTGGATGAAGCTTTTGAGATTTAGGGACACCTTGATATGAGAGGAAATAATGAGACACAAAAGCTCAAGCTTGGGGATGCCCAAGGCACCCCAAGATAATATTTCAAGAAGTCTCAAGCATCTAAGCTTGGGGATGCCCCGGTTGGCATCCCACCTTTCTTCTTCAACAATTATCGGTTAGTTTCGGTTGATCCTAAGTTTTTGCTTCTTCACATGATGTTTGCCATTCTTAGAATGTCATTTTATTTTGCTTTGCTTGCTGTTTGAATAGAATACCAAGATCTGAAATTATTAAATGTTAGAGAGTCTTCACATAGTTGCATAATTATTCGACTACTCATTGATCTTCACTTATATCTTTCGGAGTAGTTTGTCATTTGCTCTAGTGCTTCACTTATATCCTTTTAGAGCACGATGGTGGTTTTATTTTATAGAAATAGATGAAATCTCATGCTTCACTTAGATTATTTTGGGAGTCTTAAATAGCATGGTAATTTGCTTAAAATCCTAATATGTTAGGTATTCAAGAATAATAAAATTCTCTTATGAGTGTGTTGAATACTATGAGAAGTTTGATACTTGATAATTGTTTTGAGATATGGAGATGGTGATATTAGAGTCATGCTAGTTGAGTGGTTATGAATTTGAGAAATACTTATGTTGAAGTTTGTGATTCCCATAGCATGCACGTATGGTGAACCGTTATGTGATGAAGTCGGAGCATCATTTATTAATTGATTGTCTTCCTTATGAGTGGCGGTCGGGGATGAGCGATGGTCTTTTCCTACCAATCTATCCCCCTAGGAGCATGCGCGTAATACTTTGCTATGATAACTTGTAGATTTTTGCAATAAGTATATGAGTTCTTTATGACTAATGTTGAGTCCATGGATTATACGCACTCTCACCCTTTCACCATTGCTAGCCTCTCTAGTACTGCGCAAATTTCGCCGGTACCACAAACCCACCATATACCTTCCTCAAAACAGCCACCATACCTACCTATCATGGCATTTCCATAGCCATTCCGAGATATATTGCCATGCAACTTTCCACCATTCCGTTTATTATGACACGCTTCATCATTGTCATATTGCTATGCATGATCATGTAGTTAACATCGTATTTGTGGCAAAGCCACCGTTCATAATTCTTTCATACATGTCACTCATGCATCATTGCACATCCCAGTACACCGCCGGAGGCATTCATATAGAGTCATATCTTGTTCTAAGTATCGAGTTGTAAGTAAATAAAAGTGTGATGATCATCATTACTAGAGCATTGTCCCAGTGAGGAAAGGATGATGGAGACTGTGATTCCCCCACAAGTCGGGATGAGACTCCGGACAAAAATAAAAAAAATTAAAAGAGGCCAAAGAAGCCCAAATAAAAAAAGGAGAAAAGAGGCCATAAAAAAAGAGAAAGGCCCAAATAAAAAAATAAAAAAAATAAAAAAGTGAGAGAAAAAGAGAGAAGGGGCAATGCTACTATCCTTTTACCACACTTGTGTTTCAAGGTAGCACCATGATCTTCATGATAGAGAGTCTCCTATGTTGTCACTTTCATATACTAGTGGGAATCTTTCATTATAGAACTTGGCTTGTATATTCCAATGATGGGCTTCCTCAAAATACCCTAGGTCTTCGTGAGCATGCAAGTTGGATGCACACCCACTTAGTTTCTTTTTGAGTTTTCATACACTTATAGCTCTAGTGCATCCGTTGCATGGCAATCCCTACTCACTCACATTGATATCTATTGATGGGCATCTCCATAGCCCATTGATATGCCTAGTTGATGTGAGACTATCTTCTCCCTTTTTGTCTTCTCCACAACCACCACCTATAGTGCTATGTCCATGGCTCACGCTCATGCATTGCGTGAAGATTGAAAAAGTTTGAGAACATCAAAAGTATGAAACAATTGCTTGGCTTGTCATCGAGGTTGTGCGTGATTTAAATATTTTGTGTGGTGAAGATGGAGCATAGCCAGACTATATGATTTTGTAGGGATAGCTTTCTTTGGCCATGTTATTTTGAGAAGACATAATTGCTTTGTTAGTATGCTTGAAGTATTATCATTTTTATGTCAATATGAACTTTTGTCTTGAATCTTTCGGATCTGAATATTCATGCCACAATTAAGAAGAATTACATTGAAATTATGCCAAGTAGCACTCTGCATCAAAAATTCTTTCTTTTATCATTTACCTACTCGAGGACGAGCAGGAATTAAGCTTGGGGATGCTGATACGTCTCCAACGTATCTATAATTTTTGATTGCTCCATGCTATATTATCTACTGTTTTGAATGTTTATGGGCTTTATTATACACTTTTATATCATTTTTGGGACTAACCTATTAACCCAGAGCCCAGTGCCTGTTTCTGTTTTTACCCAGTTTTAGGGTTTCAAACAAAAGGAAAATCAAACGGAGTCCAATTGACCTGAAACTTCACGGAACTCTTTTTGGAAGGAAAGAAGCCCAGAAGACTTGGAGTGCACGTCAGGGGACCTGCGAGGAGGTCATGAGGCAGGGGGCGCGCCCTCCACCATCGTGAGCCCCTCGTGGCCCCCCTGACGTACTTCTTCCGCCTATATATCTCCATATACCCTAAAAATAACCAGGAGCACAATAGATCGGGAGTTCCACCGCCAGAAGCCTCCGTAGCCACCGAAAGCCAATCTAGACCCGTTCCGGCACCCTGCCGGAGGGGGCAATCCCTCTTCGGTGGTCATCTTCATCATCCCGGTGCTCTCCATGACGAGGAGGGAGTAGTTCTCCACCGGGGCTGAGGGTATGTACCAGTAGCTATGTGTTTGATCTCTCTCTCTCTCGTGTTCTTGATTTGGCACGATCTTGATGTATCGTGAGCTTTGCTATCATATTTGGATCCTATGATGTTTCTTCCCCCCTCTACTCTCTTGTAATGGATTGAGTTTCCCCTTTGAGGTTATCTTATCGGATTGAGTCTTTAAAGATTTGAGAACACTTGATGTATGTCTTGCCGTGCGTATCTGTGGTGACAATGGGATACCACGTGATTCACTTGATGTATGTTTTGGTGATCAACTTGCGGGTTCCGCCCATGAACCTATGCATAGGGGTTGGCGCACGTTTTCGTCGTGATTCTCCGATAGAAACTTTGGGGCACTCTTTGAGGTTCTATGTGTTGGTTGAATAGATGAATCTGAGATTGTGTGATGCATATCATATAATCATACCCACGGATACTTGAGGTGACATTGGAGTATCTTGGTGACATTAGGGTTTTGGTTGATTTGTGTCTTAAGGTGTTATTCTAGTACGAACTCTAGGGCTGTTTATGACACTTATAGCAATAGCCCAACGGATTGATTGGAAAGAATAACTTTGAGGTGGTTTCGTACCCTACCATAATCTCTTCGTTCGTTCTCCGCTCTTAGTGACTTTGGAGTGACTCTTTGTTGCATGTTGAGGGATAGTTATGTGATCCAATTATGTTAGTATGTTGAGAGTACTTGCACTAGCGAAAGTATGAACCCTAGGCCTTGTTTTCTAGCATTGCAATACCATTTACGCTCACTTTTAGCATTCGTTACCTTGCTGTTTTTATTATTTCAGATTACAAATACCTTTATCTACTATCCATATACCACTTGTTTCACCATCTTTTGGCTGAACTAGTGCACCTATACAATTTACCATTGTATTGGGTGTGTTGGGGACACAAGAGACTCTTTGTTATTTGGTTGCAGGGTTGCTTGAGAGAGACCATCTTCATCCTACGCCTCCTACGGATTGATAAACCTTAGGTCATCCACTTGAGGGAAATTTGCTACTGTCCTACAAACCTCTGCACTTGGAGGCCCAACCAAGTCTACAAGAAGAAGGTTGTGTAGTAGACATCATGGTCCTAGACAAACGACCCAAATCCACCTCATTCCAACCGGCTGAAGAAATAGTTAAATTCCAAGTTCATCCAACGGACCCCAAGAAGACATCATCCATCAGAGCACAACTAGACCCGACGGTTGACGCCGCTCTACGAGAGTTCCTGCTCGAGAATTGGGATATATTCGCCTAGCACCCTTCCGATATGCCAGGAATCCCATGCGAGTTGGCCGAACACAGCCTCAACATATTAAAGGGACACAAGCCGGTCAAGCAAACACTGCGACGCTTTTCCGAACCCAAACACCAAGCAATGGGGGAAGAGCTAGCCAAGCTAATCGAGGCCGGATTTATTAGAGAAATAAAACATCCGGACTGGCTGGCAAATTTGGTGATGGTACCAAAGAAGGACAAATCATGGTGCATGTGTGCTACCTCTTGAGCACTGCGTTGGTTTTCCCTTGATGAGGAAAGGGTGATGCAGCAAAGTAGCGTAAGTATTTCCCTCAGTTTTTGAGAACCAAGGTATCAATCCAGTAGGAGGCCATGCACGAGTCCCTCGCACCTACACAAACAAATAAAATCCTCGCAACCAATGCAATAAAGGGGTTGTCAATCCCTTCACGATCACTTATGAAAGTGAGATCTGATAGATATGATAAGATAATATTTTTGGTATTTTTATGATAAAGATGAAAAGTAAATAAAGCAAAATAAAAACGGCAAAAGAAATAGCTTGTTGATGGGAGATCAATATGATGGAAAATAGACCCGGGGCCCATAGGTTTCACTAGTGGCTTCTCTTCAGAGCATAAGTATTACGGTGGGTAAACAAATTACTGCTGAGCAATTGACTGAATTGAGCATAGTTATGAGAATATCTAGGTATGATCATGTATATAGGCATCACGTCCGAGACAAGTAGACCGACTCCTGCCTGCATCTACTACTATTACTCCACACATCGACCGCTATCCAGCATGCATCTAGAGTATTAAGTTCAAAGGAACAGAGTAATGCTTTAACCAAGATGACATGATGTAGAGGGATAAACTCATGCAATATGATATAAACCCCATCTTGTTATCCTCGGTGGCAACAATACAATACGTGCCTTGCTGCCCCTACTGTCACTGGGAAACGACACCGCAAGATTGAACCCAAAGCTAAGCACTTCTCCTATTGCAAGAAAGATCAATCTAGTAGGCCAAACCAAACTGATAATTCAGAGAGACTTGCAAAGATAACCAATTATACATAAAAGAATTCAGAGAAGATTCAAATATTGTTCATAGATAAACTTGATCATAAACCCACAATTCATCGGTCTCAACAAACACACCGCAAAAGAAGATTACATCGAATAAATCTCCACAAGAGAGGGGGAGAACATTGTATTGAGATCCAAAAAGAGAGAAGAAGCCATCTAGCTAATAACTATGGACCCGAAGGTCTGAAGTAAACTACTCACACATCATCGGAGAGGCTATGGTGTTGATGTAGAAGCCCTCCATGATCGATGTCCCCTCCGGCGGAGCCCCGGAAAAGGCCCCAAGATGGGATCTCATGGGTACAGAAGGTTGCGGCGGTGGAATTAGGGTTTGGCTCCGTATCTGGTAGTTTCGGGGTACGTAGGTATATATAGGAGGAAGAAGTACGTCGGCGGAGCAACATGGGCCCCACGTGGGTGGAGGGCGCGCCTGGGGGGGTAGGCGCGCCCTCCTACCTTGTGCCTTCCTGGTTGATGTCTTGACGTAGGTTCCAAGTCCTCTGGATCACGTTTGTTCCGAAAATCACATTCCCAAAGGTTTCATTCCGTTTGGACTCCGTTTGATATTCTTTTTCAGTGAAACTCTGAAATAGGCAAAAAACAGCAATTCTGGGTTGGGCCTTCGGTTAATAGGTTAGTCCCAAAAATAATATAAAAGTGTATAATAAAGCCCAATAATGTCCAAAATAGAATATAATATAGCATGGAACAATAAAAAATTATAGATACGTTGGAGACGTATCACTGTGCGTCGATTTCAGAGACCTCTACAAGGCATGCCCCAAGAATCCCTTCCCCCTTCCCCGCATCGATCAAATCATCGATGCCACCATAGGACACGACTCATTGTGTTTCCTTGACAAATATTCCGGATACCATCAAATCAAAATGAAGGAGTCCGATCAAGCTTCAACGACATTCATCACCCCATATGGGCCATTCTGCTTCAACACCATGCCCTTCAGGCTCAAGAACGTCGGCGCCACATACCAACGCATGATTCAAACATGCCTAGAGAAACAGATTGACAAGACAGTTGAAGCTTATGTGGACGACATCATCATCAAAACTAGGCACGTCGAAACACTAATAGACGATTTACGTATCACATTCGAGAACCTCCGCGTGTATGACATTAAGCTCAATCCGAAAAAGTGCGTTTTCGGTGTTCCTGCTGGAAAACTTCTGTGCTTCATCGTCTCCAATAGAGGAGTTGAAGCAAACCCAGCCAAAATCCAAGCTTTGTCACAATTGGCTAAGCCAACAGACCTGGAACAAGTTCAAAAGCTTGCGGGTTGCGTGGCAGCTCTAAGCCGCTTTATCTGCAGATTGGGAGAAAAGGCACTGCCACTCTATCGCCTTCTACGGCGAACCGACCACTTCGAGTGGACGGAAGCGGCAACAGCCGGACTGGAGGAAATAAAAACCCTTCTTGCGAGCAATCCAATCCTGGTAGCACCAAACACCGGCAAACCAATGTTATTATACATATCGGCAACACATCAGGTGGTGAGTGCCGTACTCGTCGTTGAACGAGAACAGGATGGACATAAATTCCTGCTTCAGAAGCCAGTATACCACGTATCAACTGTCCTTACACCATGCAAATCCCGGTACCCTCATTATCAAAAGATAGCATACGCGGTCTTCATGGCATCCCGAAAGCTCCGTCACTACTTCCAGGAGTGTTCGATCACGGTGGCTTTCGAAGTACCACTCAATGACATTATAAACAACTGCGATGCTACAGGCTGGATTGCCAAATGGGCCATTGAGCTCCTCCCATTCGACATCACATATAAACCATGTCGACCTATCAAATCCCAAGTACTGGCCGACTTTGTTGCCGAATGGACAGAAGCCAAACTCCCTAAAGAATACGACACATATTCCAATTGGGTCATGTATTTCGATGGCTCCAAAATGCTGGCAGGGTTAGGAGCGAGCGTCGTTTTAACGTCCCCTACTGGAGACGTCGTTAAGTACGTCCTCCAAATACTATACACAGACTCCAATAATGCGGCCGAATACGAGGCCTTATTGCATGGTCTCCGGATGGCTGCCTCCATGGGCATACAACGCCTAGAAGTGTGCGGGTACTCAAACCTCACAATATCTCAAATAAATGGAGACTTCGACGCCTAAGATCCGAAGATGGCAGCGTATTGTAACATAGTCATAGAAATGTCGGCCTGGTTCGAGGGGCTCGAGTTCCATCACGTGGCTCGAGAAAGTAATCAAGCGGCAGATGTTCTTGCTCGTATCGGCGCTAAGCACGACCCCGTCCCACCTAGTATCTTCCTAGAAAGGCTTTTTAAGCCATCCGTGGTGTTGCAGGGGAAAAATGGCAACACTAGTCCGGATCCAAACATAACCATAGATCCCGGAAACACCGACGTCGTCGGAGGCTCAGCCACAGAAATAGCACCGTCGGCGCATCCCATCATGGCTGTCATTACCCCATGGACTGAACCCTTCCTAGCCTACCTTAACAGGAAGGAGCTTCCTGAGGACCAGAATGAGGCCCGTTGCATTGTTCGGCGTTCGAAGGCCTACAAGGTTCATGACGGAGAGCTCTATAAGAAAAGCGCTACCGGAGTCCTTCAACGATGTATATTCGAGGAAGAGGAGCGGCAGCTCTTGGCTGAAATTCATGCCGGACTCGGCGGTCACCACGCCGTAGCTCGGGCCCTTGTTAGCAAGCCCTTCCATACAGGGTTCTATTGGCCGACGGCCCGAGCAGATGCACAGGACCTTGTCCAACATTCCATCGGATGCCAACTCTTTGCCAACCAGAGCCATATGCCCCCCACTGCCTTACAAACAATCCCCATCACTTGGCCTTTTGCGGTCTGGGGACTCGATATGGTCGGACCCCTTAAAGGAGGAAGCCATAAGATAAAGTATCTGCTGGTCATGGTGGATAAATTCACTAAGTGGATAGGGGCTAAACCAATCAAAACGGCTGAAGCGGGGCCAGTAAAAGATTTCATATCTGGCGTGGTACACCGTTACGGTGTCCCGCATAGCATAATCACCGATAATGGCTCCAATTTCACAACCGATGAAGTGAAAATCTGGTGTGCTAGTCTAGGCATTATGCTCGATTACGCCTCTGTCTATCACCCACAGACAAACGGTCAAGTCGAACGGGCTAATGGTCTTATCATGAGCGGCATCAAACCCAGACTAGTGCGGTCTTTGAAGGAATTAGACAAGCACTGGGTGGAGGAACTCGACTCTATACTCTGGGGGCTGCGGACCACGCCCAACCGCACTACCGGATATACACCCTTCATCGTGGTGTACGGTGCGGAAGCAGTGTTACCCTGCGATATTATTCATGACTCACCTCGAGTGCGTATGTACGAAGAGAGTGAAGGAAGTATGCCCTAGAGGCAGTAATAAAGTTATTATTTATTTCCTTATATCATGATAAATGTTTATTATTCATGCTAGAATAGTATTAACCGGAAACCTGATACATGTGTGAATACATAGACAAACAGAGTGTCACTAGTATGCCTCTACTTGACTAGCTCGTTGATCAAGGATGGTTATGTTTCCTAGCCATAGACATGACTTGTCATTTGATTAACGGGATCACATCATTAGAAGAATGATGTGATTGACTTGACCCATTCCGTTAGCTTAGCACTTGATCATTTAGTATGTTGTTATTGCTTTCTTCATGACTTATACATGTTCCTATGACTATGAGATTATGCAACTCCCGTTTACCGGAGGAACACTTTGTGTGCTACCAAATGTCACAACGTAACTGGGTGATTATAAAGGTGCTCTACAGGTGTCTCCGAAGGTACTTGTTCAGCTGGCGTATTTCGAGATTAGGATTTGTCACTCCGATTGTCGGAGAGGTATCTCTGGGCCCACTCGGTAATGCACATCACTATAAGCCTTGCAAGCATTGTAACTAATGAGTTAGTTGCGGGATGATGTATTACAGAACGAGTAAAGAGACATGCCGGTAATGAGATTGAGCTAGGTATTGAGATACCGACGATCGAATCTTGGGCAAGTAACATACCGATGACAAAGGGAACAACGTATGTTGTTATGCGGTTTGACCAATAAAGATCTTCGTAGAATATGTGGGAGCCAATATGAGCATCCTGGTTCCGCTATTGGTTATTGACCGAAGACGTGTCTCGGTCATGTCTACATAGTTCTCGAACCCGTAGGGTGCGCACGCTTAAAGTTTGGTGACAATCGGTATTATGAGTTTTTGTGTTTTGATGTACTAAAGGTAGTTCAGAGTCCCGGATATGATCACAGACATGATGAGGAGTCTCGAAATGGTCGAGACATAAAGATCGATATATTGGACGACTATGTTGGACACCGGAAGTGTTCCGAGTGGTTTCGGATAAAAACCGGACTACTGGGGGGTTACCGCAACCCCCCCCCCCCCCCCGGGGAGTTAATTGGGCCTCATGGGCCTTAGTGGGAAAAGAGGAGGGGCGGCCAGGGCAGCCGCGCCCCCCCTCACCCTCTAGTCCGAATTGGACAAGGAGGGGGGCGGCGTCCCCCTTTCTCCTTCTCCTCCCCTCTCCCTTCTTTCCCTCTCCTACTCCAACAAGGAAAAGGAGGAGTCCTACTCTAGGACTCCCCCCTGGCGCGCCCTCCTCCTAGCCGACCACCTCCCCCCTTGCTCCTTTATATATGGGGGCAGGGGGAACCCTAGAGCTCACAACAATTGATCATTGATCTTTTAGCCGTGTGCGGTGCCCCCTCCACTATAATTCACCTCGGTCATATCGTAGCGGTGCTTAGGCGAAGCCCTGCGTCGGTAGCATCATCATCTCCATCATCACGTCGTCGTGCTGATGGAACTCTCCCTCGAAGCTCTGTTGGATCGGAGTTCGTGGGACATCATCGAGCTGAATGTGTGCTGAACTTGGAGGTGTCGTGCGTTCGGTACTTGGATCGGTCGGAACATGAAGACGTACGACTACATCAACGGCGTTGTGCTAACGCTTCCGCTTTTGCTCTACGAGGGTACATGGACACACTCTCCCTCTCGTTGCTATGCATCACCATGATCCTGCGTGTGCATACGAATTTTTTTTAAATTACTATGTTCCCCAACAAAGAGAGAAGCTGAGCAAGATCAGTAGGACAACTTAGATACCTTGGAGGAGGAGCGCGACGTTGCAAAAGCCCGTTCCGCATATTACCAACAGCAGGCTCACAGGTACCAAAGAAGAGAAGTGCGGGCCAAGACTTATAACGTTCGTGAACTCGTTCTACGCTTGCCGGAGAAGAAAAAGGACAAACTCAAGCCCAAGTGGGAGGGACCCTTCATCATTGAGTAAGTTCTCATCGGAGGAGCGTACCGCCTACGTGATGCATCAGACAATCACCTGGAGCCGAACCCCTGGAACGCGACCAGACTACGACGATTTTATGCCTAGCACCGAACTCTGTGTTCATTTCCTCCCTCCTGTTATTATAGTTATTTTTTCCTGTGTTTTCATTTTTTTTCTTTAAGCCTTACGGCTTTAGTACGGCTAGACCATCCCTACCTGATGCATACATCTCTACAAATGTATGTTCATTATACCTGGGGGCTTTTGTATAGAAGCTTGCTATTATTTTTCGAGCATCAAGCCCAATACATATGTGTCTTTCCATATGTACCTTTTCTTCGCCATTATATGCATCGATACCACTTAAGTTTTGGCCAAGCTGGGTTGCCTGGCTCCTGTGCTTATGCCCTACATTCCCGTTAGTTTGTCTAGGGCATAAAGGGAGCTTTGCGATTGTTACTGCCAGGTTATCTGGATGTGTACCTCAGACTGGGTGAAGCCGAAAGCTAGTGTTCTTAAGGGAATATTCGGTCAACGAATTAAAGACGTTTCCGCATTCACTCCAATGTGAACCCCAGATGTTACTTACTCTATGATTTTCTCAATCATAGTTCGGGCATGCACATTAAACGCATGCACACCTAGGGAAAGGAACCCTTAACGGAACTATTCTCTCTAGAAGATGTTTCTTACATAATGTAACATAACATAACTAGCCAGATACACATTGTCTGTTCGAGCAATTATGACCCCTACGCCTGGTTCCCATGCATACCCCGGTATATTCTATCGTTAGGGTATTCGGAAACACTCCGCACCTTCGGGTCCAGAGGTTGAAGCGAAAAGGTCGGCGATGACAATTGTCTTTATTATCCAGCTAGAAGGAAAGTACATAGTCACTCAGGACTCAAGGACTTCCTATTATATACCGTCCAACAGGCGGTCTAACTTACAATCTTGTTGGGAATATCTAGCGACCACTTCCACTTGGTCATATACTAAACTAACGGGAATTTCTTCCCCATTTGACCCTACCGGTCCAACCCGGGCCATGTGATTCGGATCTAGCTTGGTATACCGCGTTTTCACCATGGCCCAGGCCTCTCGAGCACCCTCTCGGCAAGCCGTTAGCTTCCACAGTCGGATACGCCGTCGCGCTCCCTTGAACAGCTCTACCAGCTTCTCCATGCTTCCTGGAGGGGAGTCGGATGGCCATAAGGCCTTGGCCACACTCCGCATCGCCTGCCGAGCTTGCTCGTGCAACTGCGACAACCCTCGTAGAAGATCACTTGATGATCCGTACACCTCCGTTTCGGGGCGGTTCGTCAATACACCTGCAATTACAACTATATCAGCTACTTTTACCTCCAAACTGTTATAAGATAAAAGTGGTCACGTACTAAATATGCCGCCTCGCAGCTTCTTGTTCTCCTTCACATCGTCAGCTAGCTGAGCTCTCACATCTTTCAGTTCTTCGCCCAGCTTGGTGTTCAAATCCTGGAGTTTCTTTTTCTGTTGCACGACTTTTGTTAATACACGCTCACCCGCTGCTAGTAGCTTTTTGGCTCTGTGTTCTTCGCCTCGAGCGGCGTCTAGCTGCTCTCGTAATTGGTCTAACGACCCAATACAAAGATAAGCACCCAGATTCATACTATCAGTGTATCATTCTGAATTCTCCATAGAAGGAAATATTACCGGGAGATGCCTTGTATTTCTCCAGTTCAGCATTGGCAGTAAGCAGCCGGCGCTGACACTTTTCTAGTTCCTGAGTTAACAGGGTGTTCTTCTCCATAAGCACCTCG
The DNA here is from genome assembly GCF_018294505.1 of Triticum aestivum. Classification (NCBI taxonomy): domain Eukaryota; kingdom Viridiplantae; phylum Streptophyta; class Magnoliopsida; order Poales; family Poaceae; genus Triticum; species Triticum aestivum. Next base: position 634,243,580 of record NC_057800.1, on the reverse strand, counting down.
TTGTACATTAATCCTTAAATCAGTTGTTTCAACTCCTTTAAGTCTCTAGGGTTACTGGCATATGGTTATCATAGTCAGATAAAACAAATTTACCTGCACATCTTTCAAATGCTGCTTTGTGGCCCTGTTAAGCCCATCTCGAGCAGCTCGGATGTGTGCATCAGCCAAGTTGAAGGCGTTAAACAACTCTTCTGAAAAGCCAGGGTCTTGTAAAATGACTCGGAGGCGACAATGATTCATGGCACTCTCCACTTCTGAGTTGGTGACGGATACATCATCCGAGTCCTTGGCTAGAGGACAGTCCGGTATCACCCCCGCATCAACCCCCGTCTTCACGGCAGGTTTTGAATCCTGGTTGCAGGAAGTACGGCCGCTCAAACCTCCAGATATAGTCCGGCGCACCTTTTTCCTGACACATGGAAAACGGGAAGGTCATGGTTGGATGTGACTGCCCAGGTGCATATTGGCAAATTCATACCTCTTCGATGAAGGTCCAGCCATGTCTTCATTTGTTTTCCTCTTGGAAGGCTCGCCTGGTGTGGGGGACGCTCTCTTCGGAGATACCACCGGAGCGGTACGGCACGCTGAACGCTTCCCCTTTTGAGCACATAACAGTGAGGTGGGTAAGAAGGAAGAAGAGATCTCTTTTGGATAAGGTGTCTTCGGATTACTTACGTATGAAGCTGGAAGGAGGCCGGGGTAATCGGTGATAATGTGTACATATGTATCGTCATAGATCATCTGATAGAATATTCCTTTCTCAAGCTCCACAAATATGTCTGGATCTTCTTCATATCCGGGATCAAGATCCCGGTTGCAATGCTCTGGCTGGGGGCCAGGGTCATGGATCCCCTCGACAGCCTTTCGCCATTCCTGTTAAGAGCAGATAAGACGCTGCCTGTCAACAAATGATCCAGGTACAAGAGTAAAATAGTGGAGCTGAACCTTACCCAGCTGGGAGGATTGTACATGGAAAATCCGTCCCGATATTGGAGACGGTTGAATTCCTCCTTTTCGGCCATAACGTGAGGCGTCGTCTTCTCCGTTATAAGGCCACATGGGCAGTCCTCGGTATTGGAGTGGTTGGACCCCCTACGTTATAGAAATCACCATCACCTCGACTATTGATAATCCGGACTGGGCAAGCCTCTTGATCTTGCCCAGTAGCAAGCTAATCTCTGCGCTATTCTCTTCCTCGAGGCTCCAAGGACGCCAGCTATGGTGTTTCTTCAGTGGAGCATTTGAAAACTCGGGGAGGCCAATACGGACGTGGTCGGCTAGAGCGACATCGTCAATGTAGAACCATTCGGAAGGCCACTCTTAAGGAGCTTTCCTCGGCGTGCCGGACAGGTATCCGGTCCCGGCGATGCGCCACACTTCGGCTCCCCCCACTTCAAAAATTGAACCACCTTGATTGCGAGGGACGAGGCAGAATAGTCTTCTCCATAAATCGAAATGGGCCTTGCAACCTAGGAATAGTTTGCATAGAGCAACATAACCCGCAATGTGGAGGATGGAGCTGGGGTGAGATTGTGCAGCTGGAGGCCATAGTACTCTAGCAGCCCTCAGAGGAATGGGTGAATTGGAAACCCCACTCCCCTCAGCAGATAGGGGACAAAGCACACTCATTCTCCCGCAGACGGATTGGGAGAATACTTCGCCTGGGTTTTGCCGTTAAAGGAGGTCAACCCTGCTCGAACAGGGACCAGATCTACCGGAGGGAGAAATCCCTGTATTTGCAGCTTCGCCAATCGGCTATGGGACACATAGCACCTCTCCCACTTGCCTCTCTCTAGGTTGGAATGGGGAGAGGAGCTGGGAATGTTGGCCATATTGGAATGGTCTTACCTGGCAGTCTCTGAGGATTTTCTCCGCTTGGTGCCGAAAGGATCTGAGATCCAGACTCTTTAAATAGATGCTCTTCCTTGCAGGGCTGGGGTGTTATTTGCAAAAAATACCCTGACTGTCTGCATTCGCTCGACACGTGCAAGACGAGGACATTAAGCGCAGAAGCCGAGGGGAGACATTGGATCTACGGCCGAATACACTACTGGGAAATCATTAAAGGAACCCGCCTTGCAATACCGAAGACAATTTGTGTGCCGAACACCTCGCTATTGAAAACTGGTTCAAGTGCTACTAAGGGAGTCCTAGACTAAGGGGTCCTCGGGCGTCCGGCATGGTATCTATGGGCCGGACTGATGGATTGCATGAAGACCGAAGACTGTACCCATGCCCGGATGGGACTCTCCTTGGCATGGAAGGCAAGCTTGGCGAACAACTAAGAAGATTCCATCTTATGTAACCGACTCTATGTAACCCTAGATCCCCAAGGTGTCTATATAAACCGGAGGGTGTAGTCCGGAAAGGATATACTCAATACCGTAGTCATACAGGCGACTTCTAGGGTTTAGCCATTACGATCTCGTGGTAGATCAACTCTTGTAATACTCATATTCATCAAGATCAATCAAGCAGGAAGTAGGGTATTACCTCCATAGAGAGGGCCTGAACCTGGGTAAACATCGTGTCCCCTGTCTCCTGTTACCATCAACCTTAGATGCACAGTTCGGGACCCCCTACCCGAGATTCGCCGGTTTTGACACCGACAATGATGTGGGGGCATCACTTGTTGTGAAACTCTTCCTTATCCTTGAGTGATATCTCATGAGCAACAATTCTTCCAATGACTTCCGTTGGCTTGAGATCTTTGTAATTGGGCATCATTTGGATCAATGTGCACACGGTATCATATTTTCCATCCAAGGCTCTTAGGATCTTCTTGATGATGAATCTATCGATCATCTTTTCACTTCCTAAGCCGGCAATCTCATTTGTGATGAGAGGCAAGCCTAGAGTACATTTCAGCGACACCTTCACCATCCTTCATTTTGAACTTGTCAAGTTGACTTTGAAGCACATCCAATTTGGATTCCTTGACGGAGTCGGTAACTTCGTCCATATCAATCAAAGTATCCCAAATTTCCTTTGCATTCTTAAGACGGCTGATTTTGTTGAATTCTTCGGGGCACAATCCGTTGAAGAGAATATCACAATCTTGAGCATTGTATTGCAGCATCTTCAACTCTTCCGCGGTAGCTTCATGGTTCGGTTCTCTCCCATCAAAGAATTCACCTTGCAAGCCAATACATACAATAGCCCAAATGGCGGGATCATGCCCAAGAATATGCATTTTCATCTTATGCTTCCAACTAGCAAAATTAGTACCATCAAAGTAAGGACCTCTATGGTGTAATTTCCCTCACTAGACGCCATACTCTCCTAGGTTGTGAAACCAAGGCTACGATCACAAAAGGCAATGGAAATCAAGGCAAATGGAGACCAAAGCTCTGATACCACTTGTAGGATCGAAAGTATGTCTAGAGGGGGGTGATTAGACTACTTGACCAAATAAAAATCTAGCCTTTTCCCAATTTTAAGTTTTGGCATATTTTAGCAACTTAGCACAATTAAAGTAATCAACCTACACATGCAATTCTAAGAGTATAGCAGTGGAATGTAAAACAATTGTATATGAAGGAAAAGGGAGGAGTTTGGAGGGAGCAAACGCAATGTAGACACGAAGATTTTTGGCGTGGTTCCGATAGGTGGTGCTATCATACATCCACGTTGATGGAGACTTCAACCCACGAAGGGTAACGGTTGAGCGATTCCATGGAGGGCTCCACCCACGAAGGGCCCACGAAGAAGCAAACTTGTCTATCCCACCATCGCCATCACCCACAAAGGACTTGCCTCACTAGGATAGATCTTCACGAAGTAGGCGATCTCCTTGCCCGTACAAACTCCTTGGTTCAACTCCACAATCTTGGCGGAGGCTCCCAAGTGACACCTAACCAATCTAGGAGACACCACTCTCCAAAAGGTAATAGATGGTGTGTTGATGATGAACTCCTTGCTCTTGTGCTTAAAATGCTAGTCTCCCCAACACTCAGCTCTCTCTTATAGGATTGGATTTGGTAGAAAGATGATTTGAGTGGAAAGCAACTTGGGGAAGGCTAGAGATCAAGATTTATGTGGTTGGAATGGAATATCTTGACCTCAACACAAGTGTAGGTGGTTCTCTCTCAGAAAATGTATGTTGAAAGTGTAGGCATATTCTGATGGCTCTCTCCACGAATGAAGAGTGGGTGGAGGGGTTATAGCCTCCACACAAAATCTAACCGTTACACACAGATCACCAAACTTGGTTGGACCGAATTATAAAACTCGGTCAGACCGATTTAGTTCAAAATGTGAACGTTAGGATTTTCGGTGGGACCAACATGTCAACTCGGTGGGACTGATTCCATTAGGGTTAGGGCATAACGTAATCTTGGTGAGACCGATTACACAAACTCGGTGGGACCGATTTTGGTAATAGACAAACAGAGAGTTGGTCAGGCAAACTCGGTGGGACCGATTCGCTCATCTCGGTTAGACTGAAACGTTATGAAGGGGAAACAGAGAGTTTGCATTGCAATCTCCGTGGGACCGATCGCTCAGCTCGGTTGGACCAAAACGTTACGAAGGGAAACAGAGAGGTTGCAATCCCATCTCGGTGAGACCGAGATCCCTATCGGTGAGACCGAAGTGACTAGGGTTTGTGGCAGTGGCTATGTCAAGTGAACTCGGTGGCACCGGATAGAAGATTAAGGTGGGGCCGAGTTTGACTTTTAGTTTGGGACATATGTGGATATTAGAAAGTAGTTGAGGGTTTTTGGAGCATATCACTAAGCATTTTGAGCAAGTAACTCATTAAGCAACACCTCACACCCTTTTAATAGTATTGGCTTTTCCTATGGACTCAATGTTATCTTGGATCACTAAAAGTAAAATGTAGAGTCTTATGCTTTGAGCTTGAGCCAATATTTTGTCCTTAACATTTTGAGGGGTTCACTTTCTAATCCATGCCATGCCAATCATTGAGCTTTCCTGAAATATTTATCTTAAAATAGCATTAGCTCAATGAGCTATATGTTGTTAGGAATTACCAAAACCACCCTGGGATAGTTGCACTTTCAGGGAGGGGACGAGAAAATGGAGCAGTGGCCCACAAGGCACCAACGCGTCCCCAGGGGGTAGGGCGCACCCTGCTGGCTTGTGGGGCCCTGTAGCTCCATTTGACCTAACTCCGCCTTTATAAATTAAAATTGGGAACCAACAGAGGATTCCACGAGATACTTTTTCCACCGCCGCAAGTTCCTGTTCTTGAGAGATTCCATCTGGAGGCCTTTTCCGGCACTCCGCCGGAGGGGGAATCATTCACGGAGGGGCTCTACATCATCCTTGCCGCCCTTCCGATGATGCGTGAGTAGTTTACCACAAACCTATGGGTCCGTAGTTAGTAGCTAGATGGCTTCTTCTCTCTATTTGATCTTCAATACAATATTCTCCTTGATGTTCTTGGAGTTCTATCTGATAAAATCACTTTTTGCGGTGTGTTTGTTGGGATCCGATGAATTATGAGTTTCTGATCAGATCTATCCATGAATATTATTTTGATTTTTCTCTCAACTCTTTTAGGCATGATTGATATAGCTTCGTATTTCTCTCTGATCTATTAATTTGGTTAGGCCAACTATTTTGCTTTTTCTTGCAATGGGAGAGGTGCTTTGTAATAGGTTCGAACTCGCGGTGCTCAATCCCCGTGACAGAAGGGGACATGACACATATGTACCATTGCTATTAAGGGTAAAAAGATGGGGTTATTGTTCCATGATATTATAGTATCAATCTGGGATGTTTTATATACAATTACAGACAACTATATATATATATATATCATTTTTGGGGGCTAACCTATTAACTTAGTGCCCAGTGACAGTTGTTTTTTTTTGCCTATTTTTGGTTTTTTAGAATATCAGTACCAAACAAAGTCTTAATGCCACGAAATTTTTTGTTGATTTTTTTTGGGTAATAAGAGACCCTAGAAGCTTGGAGAGGGGACAAGAAGATGGAGCATTGGCTCACAAGGCACCAGGGCACGACCAGGACGGGTGCGAGCGAGCGGCTATGGTTGGTTGGGCGCACGTGGGCGTGCGCTAGGTCGAGGCCAGGTGAGCAGGACACACATGAGAGCTCGGCCATGCGTAGGCGAGCACACTGGAGGTGCGGGTGGGACAGACGGGGATTGGGGTGTGGGCGCGGTGAGCAGAAGCTCTCAGATAACCCACAAGTATAGGGGATCGCCACCATTTTTGAGGGTAGCGTATTCAACCCAAATTTATTGATTCAACACAAGGGGAGACAAAGAATATTTGCAAGTATTAGCAGCTGAGTTGTCAATTCAACCACACGTGGAGATTAATTATCTGCAACAAAGTGATTAGTAGTAAAAGTAGTATGATAGTTTTGATAGCAGTGGTAGCAGCAATAGTAATGGTGATAACAATGATTTTGTAGCAAGTGTAACAGTAACAGTAGCAGTAGTAACTTAGCAAGAACAATATATAGGAAATTCATAGGCATTGGATTGGTAGATTCATTGGATGATATTCATCATATAACATTCATAACCTAGGGCGATACAAAACTAGATCCAGTTCAAAAATATAATGTAGGCATGTATTATGTAAATAGTCATACGTGCTTATGGAAAGAACTTGCATGACATCTTTTTCCTCCCGTGGCAGCGGAGTCCATATGGAAACTAAGGGATATTAAGGCCTCCTTTTAATAGAGAACCGGAACAAAGCATTAACACATGGTGAGCACATGAACTCCTCAAACTACGGTCATCACCGGAAAGTATCCCGAATACTGTCACTCTGGGGTTTACGAATCATAACACGTAATAGGTGAATATGACTTGCAAGATCGGAGCTAGAACATAGATATAATAGTGATAACATAAATGGTTCAAATCTGAAATCATGGCACCCGGGCCCAAAGTGACAAGCATTAAGCATGGCAAAGTCATAACAACATCAATCTCAGAACATAATGGATACTAGGGATCAAGCCCTAACAAAACTAACTCGATTACATGATGAATCTCATCCACCTCCTCACCAACCAGTGAGCCTATGAAGAAATTACTTACTCCTGGTGGGGAGCATCATGGAATTGGCAATGAAGGAGGGTTGGTGCTGACGAAGATCGAAGATCCCCCTCTCCGGAGCCCCAAACGGACTCCAGATCTGGCCACCCGATGAAGACCATGAGGTGGTGGCGGCTCTGTATCGTGAAACAAGATAATTCTTCCTCCTTGATTTTTTTCTGGAAAATAGGTATTTATGGATTTGGAATCAGGGTCTGCGGGGCCACCAGGTGGGCACAACCCACCTGGGCGCGCCTGGAGGTGGGGCGCGCCCTAGTGGGTTGTGCTCACCCAGGGCCCCCTCTGGTGGTTTTTGGCTCCAGTATTTTTCTTTTTATTCTGAAATATTTCGTTCCAATCTGAGAACTTTTATTTCTGCACCCATGGTAGTTCTGCTAAAAACAACGTCGGTCTGGGTTAGTTTCATTCAAATCGTGCAAACTAGAGTCCAAAACAAGAGGAAAAGCGTTAGTAAAAGTAGATACGACAGAGACGTATCAACTCTCCCAAGCTTAAACCTTTGCTTACCCTCAAGCAATTTAGTTGATAAAATGGAAGTGAAAAAGTAAAACTCTTACAAAGTCTTTTTCTCTTGTTTACATAAATAAGCTTAAGCAGCACCCGGGTTTTCAGCAAAGATCATGACTAACCATGTCAACAATAACTCTTAAAATTATATTAACTCATATCAATGGCATAATCAACTAGCGAGCAATAATAAGATATGTCAAATGCCAACACTTTGTCAAAATAATCATGATACAATATGACAAAGTGGTATCTCGCTAGCCCTTTCTAAGACCACAAAACATAAATGCAGAGCACCTCCAAAGTTCAAGCAGCGACTAAACATTGTAATTCATGGTAGAAAATATCTAGTCATGATGCATCCAACATTAACTATACACAATGCATGAGGATGACAATAGTGCTCTCAGATCTGGCGCTTATTTGAGAAGGTGATAACTCAACATGAAAGTAAATAGATAGTCCCTTCATAGAGTGAAGCAGGGATTTGCAGCGGTGCTAGAGCTCAGCTTTTAAAAAAACATTGATAAATGAAATTTTGAGAAATGCACCCTTCCTGTTTATGTCACGACTGAAAGTTATCAATACCTTCCATGCTAAACACATTAGTGGCGGTTCCCAAGAGATAAAAGTAAAGGTTTACTCCCCATCCACCAACAAACACACTCTAGGGCTAGCCGAATCCACGGGTACCGTCCATACCAACATCAGTCCTGGGGGAGTTTTGTTTAAGTATTTGCAATTTTTTAATTCGGGGCTGGGAATCCCTATTACCGCCCCTCTTGTGCAAGGAGGAGTGAATAAACACTCATCATGAGAATAATACGCTTAGCATGGAAGATACCGACTACCCCCTGTCGCTCTATGAATAATCTAGGCACACAAAAACAGATGTTTATATGAAGTTTTAAAGGTGGTACATGCAAATTTACTTAGAACGGTAGGGTAATACCGCATATAGGTAGATATGGTGGACTCATCTGGGATAAGTTGGGTTTTAGGCTTTTGATGCACAAGTAGTAATTCCACTTAGTACAGGCGAATGCTAGCAGATAGGTTGAGAAGCGGCCAACTATAGAATGAAAACGGTCATGAACATGCATTATGTATAATGAACATTGGATAGTAGCATTAGTAGGATATGAACACCATGAACATAAATATCACAGAGGCTATGTTGGTTTTGATTCAACTACATGCATAAACATGTGCCAAGTCGAGCCACTTGAAACATTCAGAGGAGGATATCAAATCATCATACCACATCACAATCACTTTAACGCAATGTTGACACCCAAGATAAATCATTATCCACTCCTAGCTACTTAAGCATGGCATGAGAAACCATAATCTCTAATTGTCATTGCAAACATGTTTGATCATAATAGGCTAAATCATAGATACTAGGTCAAACATATTTACAAGAACATAACAAGTCGAGTTCATACCCGTTTCTCTCTACCACAGCCAGTTCATCAAATATCATCATTATTGCCTTTCACTTGCACAATCGAATGATATGAAAATGATAATAATGCAAGAGTGTCGTGGACTAAGCTGAATCTACAAACATTTTATTCAATAGGAGAAGACAAAGCAATTTGGGCTCTTTGTTAGACTAACAATAATGCATATGAGAGCCACTCAACATTTTCATTGTGGTCTTCTCCTTGGTATGACTCGATAAAAAGAAAAGATGTTCAGAGAAACACATTGAAATATTTTTGAAGTTCTTAGTTTTTCTTGAAGAAGGCAAATTGAAAGGAAGAAAAACAAAAACGAGAAAAACTATTTACACAGGAAAGCTCCCAACAAGCAAGAAGAAGAATCGAGAAATATTTTTGGGTTTTCTTTTAATACTACTACTAATTAAACTAGAAAGAAAAACCGAAAAGAAGCAAGAAATATTTTTGGGTTTTCTCAAAGTTTTTCAAACACACAAGAAGAAAGCGAGAGAAAAATCTAACATGGATAATACAACGAAAAAGTGTGGGCACCGACAAATGGAATGAAATGTGTGAACATGAATGTAATGTTAGTGGAAATACGTACTCCCCCAAGCTTAGGCTTTTGGCCTAGCTTGGTAATCATCATCCGCGGCTTGCGTAGTAGTCGGAGTGGTAGCTTACAGAGGCTCTTGGTGCAACCTCCTCAGCCTGCCGAGCAGCCGCGAGCTCCATGTTGTGTGCACGAGCCTCGCTCTTAGAAACATAATATCTTCCTTTGCATAAAATCGTTGCATGGCCATAAGCAAGATTTGGTAGCTGCTTCCCGTATCGAACTTGCGCTTGGTCCAACATAAGACCGGCGCACCGAGCCACTACTAGATGATGCCTCCAAAGACCTCCTCCTCGAAGAACTCCTAAATAAATTCATCTTATTCCTATGAACAAAATTCTGAAAAAAATTAGCCCACAAAATTTTTGTCCACAAAACTTCACAAGATTGATAGCAATTACTCATAGGGACGTATAGAGGCCATATGAAGCATTCAAACCACTTAGAACTATAAGAATTCAACATGCAAGCTCATCTACAGCAGAACCAAGAGTAGCAAATTATTCAAAATATATATATCGATACCTACTATTAATGGGAATAGGTATTCTTGGTTTGGTTTAGTCCTTTATGTTTGGTTTACACACGTTAAGAGATCTGGGCCAGTTACTTGTATGTTGATGGGCCTTTTATGGGCTTTCATAGAGAGACCGCGAAAAATAATTGGGTCAAAATAAATCAACATTGTGGGAATTGAACACAAGACCTCTTGTCTATCTCTTAGATGTAACAACCAAAGACTTATGCACCTTACATATTTACTAATCCCAACTCACTCTAAATATACGAGTGGCAGTCATCATGTTTATTTATTTTTATTTTGCGAGAAAAGGAGTCGATATTAAAACGGCCAAATTACTGAAAGGTCCACACAGAAAAGGAAATTACAACCAAGCCCCTCTGCAACCCAACTACGCCGGCGCCATGGACGAGCCGGTGACGCGCCGTTCGCCGCTGCTCGCTGACGCCTTGGATTGAAGCAGCCCCCGGGCGAAACGGGAAGTCTCCGATCAACGGTCCCTGAGGACCTACACCCATGGCCATCATCGTCATCGCACCGGTCAACATCGCCTTCCTTCTCTAGATCTTGAACCGCCGGAATCGCCATCCCTCGATCTCCGGCACGGGGGAACCGTGCACGGCCTCTCCACCGAGCAGCGAGCACGAAGAAAGGAGCTGGTCCACCGCAGAGCTCCACCGGAACTTCGCCGTCGAAGGGGAGACCAACACCTACAAAAAGCCGATCCAGTCGCGCCGCCGCCTCTAGGACGCCATCGGCTGGCTCCCTAGGCACTCCTACACTATGTACATGCTGCAAATCGGGCCTCCCCAATCCTCACGCCGCCGGAGCGTCCGGCGGAGGGCGAGGGAGCCGCCGATTCGGCAACGGCAAGGTGGAGAGCCCGGGGTTCGCACAAATCTCCCTTCGTTCATGTAGATGGGGAAGGGTGAGGTCCAAGGCTCATGTTTAGGGAGAGCTAATTGAGCGAATGAGCTAATAGAGAAAGGCTTGTGGGCTTAAATATAATATTTTAAACGAATGTGGCTAATTAAAGAAAGGATTATGGGTAAATCGGTGGAATAACTATTAGAAAGATTGTGGTCTTAATAAATTCTACATGAAGGATTTGAGGTAAAAAGGTAGGATAATTAAAAGAAAGGATCTATAGGCCTTAATGTGTTGGGGCTACTAAATTAGAAAAGGAAGGATTTGGTTCCCGACTGGACTTCATGGTAATTAATGAAAGGATAATACTTAAATGCCATTAAAAAGGATTGTATTTAAATGAAATCAGTGGGACACATTACGCCCCACAAAGAAAATATGAACACGACTAAATTGCAATGTATTTTTTATGTTCATTTTGTAGAAGGAAGATGATGCATTGCAACATGTTCTTCATAATAAATCCGATGCTGTGGGACATTATGCTTGTGCAAAACATCAATTTTCCACATTGCAACGCACGGGCATATGTGCTAGTAAAACACTAAAGCAAAAACTAATTGGAGCAATGGTGGAGTCACATACCAAGTAGCAATCCCCCAAAATAGTTTTGGAAATGGTGCTTCGAGCAAAGAGATTAAAATTCGCAGGTTTGAGGGCAAGAACATGAGAGAGAGAGAGAGAGCAATGGTGATTTTTTTCTAGAGATAGGTGATGACATGGGCTAAAGGGATAGGTGAGGGGGCCCACATGGGCACCATAACCCACCAGGGCGTGCCTGGGGCTGCTGGTGTGCCCAGGTGGGTTGTGCCCACTTGGTGCACCCCCCCCCTCTGATGTTATTTGCACTAAAAATTCAGAAAAAAATCGTGTTAAATTTTCAGGGCATTCTGAGCACTTTTATTTTTGGGTCATTTTTTATTGCACGGAAAATACAGAAAACAGGATAAACATGGCATTTTATTTTATTTAACTAAGAAAAATAGAAAGCAAATGATAAGGATAGAAGGTAGTGCCTACTAAATTCATCAACTTCATACCTCTCAAATATGATCCATTAATAAGGTTGATCAAGTCTTATTAACAACCACCTTCGATTAGCATGAAACCGAAGAACTTTCGTAAAACACTAAGTTACCTCAGTGAGGATATGTATGTCCCCAACAATAAGTATATCATATTTCTTTTTGGCAGTAGGTATAGGTAGTTGAAAACTTCCGATAGTGATTGTCGGAGATTTTTCAATAACATTAGTACGATTCACTTGGAATTGTTTCTTCGGAAAGTGCACTGTATGCTCATTACCATTGATATGAAAAGTGACCTTGCTTTTATTGCAATCAATACAGCCCCTGTAGTATTCAAAAAGGTCTACCATGGATAATCGACATGTTGTCGTCCTCGGGCATCTCAAGTATAACAAAGTCACTTAAGATGGTAACATTTGCAACAACAATGAGCACATCCCCACAGATACTGATAGGTATGGTAGTTGATTTATCAGCCATTTGCAAAGATATTTCAGTAGGTGTGAGTTTATTCAACTCAAGTCTTTTGTATAAAGAGAAATGCATAACACTAACACAAGCTCCTAAATCACACAAAGCAGTTTTAACATAGTTTCTTTTGATGGAGTAAGGTATAGTTGGTATTCCCAGATCTCCAAGTTTTTTAGGTACCCCATCCTTAAAACAATAATTAGCAAGCATGGTGGAGATTTCATCTTCCACTATTTTTCTCTTATTTGCTGATGATGTCTTTCATGTATTTTGCATAAGGGGCCATCTTTAAAATATCAGTCAAATGAGTGCACAAAAAGATTGTCCAAAGCATTTTAGCAAAGCGTTCAAATTCATCATCATCTTTCTTCTTAGTTGATTTAGGTGGAAAGGGCATGGGCTTTTGAACCCATGGTTCTCTTTCTTTACCATGTTTTCTTTCCACAAAGTCTCATTTATCATATCTTTTATTTTTAGTTTGTGGGCTATCAAGATCAACAGCTCATTCTATCTCAACATCATTATCTAGTTCTTTATCATTGTTTGGTTGAGTGTCTTCATGAACATGATAATTATCTTTTTCATTGTCACTAGATGAATGTTCATTGCCAGATTGAGTTTCAGCATCAAAGATAGAAACATCATTATTATCTTCAGAAGGTTTTTCTACTTCAGGTTCGCTAGAGGTATGTGTCGTGGTTCTAAGTCCAACAGTAGAATGGGGGGTAGGAATATAGAGGCAAGATCCTAGCTATGGAGGAGTTGTACACACGAGTTTTACGAGTTCAGGACCTTCTCGGAGGAAGTAACAGCCCTACATCTTGGAGCCCGTAGGCGGTCGACTGGATTATATGTGTGTGTCTGTGTGTGTGTTACAGGGGGTGCGAACCCTTGTCCCTGAGGAGGGGGTGGCTTATATAGAGTTCGCCAGACCCCTCCCGCCCTCAGTTACAAAGGGTTTAAGGTACATAAAGATGGATATGTTACTGGTAACGCCTGTAATAAAAGTACATAATGACCATTAAGGCTATGACTTAAATCCCGACTGCTGCAGAGTGGAGTGGCTCTAGATCTTCTGGTAGTCAAGTGGTTGTCCGTTCAGTCGAGTGTCTTCAAGACTGTCGAGTGGAACATGGCTTCATGGTCGAGTGGATGATGATTTTTCTTTGAATGCTCCTGGCACCTTTAGGGATGTCCTTGGGGAGGGTATCTTGAACAGATCCATGACCCTACCCTAGGTACATAGCTTCATCATTAGCCCCCGAATGGATCAGGGTTTGAGTGAGGAAGGAGTTGAGAACACTTCCGACTCATTTTTCGTGCTATGAGTATATCTTGCTCTGGATCAATGAACTGAGGGGATGACACCAACTTCTTTTTCAGTCGCCTTGGTCCATTCTTAGTTTTTGTCGAGTGAACTTTTACGGTAGAGTTCCGAATGATGATGTGGAGGATGTCTTCCGTCTGACAAGTTGTTCTGCTGTCCGCGGATTTCGCGGGATTCGAATTTCGAGAAGCGCGCCGGACGGGCGAGGCCATGGTAATCGGGACGGATTAGGCAGGTTGCCTTGATTCCCGCGCCACCTTTTTCGCCATGTATCGCGCGCGTGACTATTGCGGGATCTGTTTAGATCGTCCGGGCCTACAAGTCAGTCGCTCGGAAGTGACCTTATAAAAGGCACTGGACTGGGCTTTTGAACAGTGCGCCCTCATTCTCTTTCTTCTTCCTCAGATTTCTCTGCTGCGCCCGCTTTCGCTCTCGGTGTTGTAGCCTCGCTCGGACTCGATCCACCGCCATGGGAAAGGAGAAGACGGTGGCATTGGAGCGCGCGAAGAAGGAGACCGCGAAGGCAAAAGGAAAGAGGACCGACCGGGGCGGGTCCTCGTCAAGGTTCGGCCTGCCGCCGGGCTGGATCCAGGGTGATTGGATCCGCTCGACGATCAGCCAGGATGACCTCGACGACCTGGTTGAGGGGGGATTGATCTCCCACGAATCGGCGCGGCTCCCGGGGAACGAGACCAAGCCGCGGGCACTGGAGGGTGAGTGTGTTCTCCTCGCCACTCACCTCGACCACGGGTTCTCTTTGCCTCCCCATCCTTTCTTTCGTGGCTTTTTGAACTTCTTTGGGCCTCAACTCCACCACTTCACTCCAAACACCATAGTGTATCTTACTGCCTTTGTGTCGATGTGCAAAAATTCCTTGGGTTGTCGACCGCACTGGGGTCAATTCAAGCACATATTCACCTGCCGCTCCCAGTCGGTCAAGAAGGCCAACCCGAGTGACGAGAGGACGCACGTGATTCAGATGTGCGGGGGCCTTGGAATCCAAATGAGGAATAAGAGCACCTTCCCAGCTATGATCCTTCCTGACTCGGTCCGGGGCTGGCAGTCGACCTGGTTTTACTGTAAGGACCAGCCGACCCCGGGTTAGTCGACTGGACTTCCCCCCTTTTCCTTGGCTCGAGTGGAGAAGCCCTCCTCCTTGAGGGTGATCCCAGAAGAGAAGGCGCAGGTGAAGGTGTTGGTCGAGCGGGTCGTCCAACTTGTCTGTGATGGGGTGACTGGAATGGACCTGCTGGAGGTCTTTCTCAGTCGACGCATCCAACCACTTCAAGGCCGTGATCATCCGATGTGGATGTACTCGGGACTCGAGGACTCCACTCGGATCCACCCGGAGGACGTTAGTGAAGACACGGTAGAGAAGTGGCTGAGAGGAATCACCGGCAACAAAGATAATCCCCGGGGGTCTAGGAGGGTGATTCCATTCGACCATTCGCGCCAGCCGGAACAGGTATGATTCTGCTTTGTCAAGTATCTTCTCGATTCACTATGTAACACCTTGTTGACGGTCGACTGTATTTCTTTTGTTCATTGTCTTTTCAGGCTCTTATTGATATGTACTTGATGCCCAATGGAGTGCAGGAGCAAGACGTCGAGGAAGGGGCGAGCGGGGGCGAGAGTGGTGAGTGGCACTCGGATGCGAAGGAGGATGAGGAGAGCGACGACTTGAGTGACGACGAGGAGGTCGACTCGCCTCCTCGCAGAGAGAGAAGATCCAAGCACGCTCAAGACCCGGCGAGCACCCCGGTCCTGGTGGCTGCATCGACTGGGCCATCTTCGAAGCGCCCTCGGACGTCTTCACTAGCGCCGAGTGAGAAGATATCGAAATGGCCCAAGATTGTGCCGCCTCCTACTCCAAAAGCACCGAAAGCCACCTCCTTTAAACCACCGAAGGCTTTGCCCCGAATTAAAGTGACCATCCCCACCATCTCCGGCTAATCATCTGATCTGTTCTTCTGGCCGACTCGAGCAACAGAACGTAACCGACTGAATGTTGACATTTGCAGTGCTGCTACATCTGGAACTTCTTCCTACCAATATCGAGATGAGGAGATGAAAGACGCGGTTACCTCCAACCCAGGTAAAAACTCTTATGATCTTGTTCTTGATTACTTGGTCAATTAAATTCTAGCGATTCACTTGGGGTCAACTGATTTCTCTACAGCTCCACCCAACATCATCGATCTTCCAGATGATGATGAAGATGTGGCCCCTAGGCCCAGAAAGAACAAAAAAGTAGCAGCTGGCAAGACATCTCAGCAGGGACCGACGACCACACCAACCGCCCGGCAATCTGAAGACGCAGGCGGGGCCTCTATAACTTTCTTTGTGCCATTGTCGAGTGAGCGCCCTGCACCGTCGATTGAACCGGTGTTCCCTTCAGTTGTCCAGCCTCATGCTTCAGAGCTCCAAGCTGCCGCACCTGGGTCGTCTGTCCCCTTCTTCACCAACTACCATGTTCCGGAAAACCAGTCGGACGCGGCTGCGAAAGCCATCCGTCAGGCTAACGTGATGATGGAACGGATGAAGACGGTGCACGAGCATAGCCAGGCTGTTTACGACGCCAGCGCTGCTCTCCGGGCCAATGTCCAGGTAAGTAAACTTCCGACTAACCTTGTTCTATTAGGATATGCTACCTGAAATATTTTCTTCCATACAATCTCTTATTGTTTGCGTCAACTCTGTACACCCACTAGGTGTATTGTTGTCTTTGGTATTTGCACTCTTCCACTCGGTCTAGGCGAGTAGGATCTGAACCGGTGGGGGCACTCTAAGTGCACCCACTGGGGTAGTCCCCGAGACCGCAGTCGACTGCGGGCATCGACTGGGGTCTGAGTTTTTTTCTTTCTTTTCTTCCACTTGACCCGGGCGGACCGATCGAATGGGATCTGAACCAGTGGGGGCACGTCAAGTGCACCCACCGGGTGTAGTCCCCGAGACCGCGGTCGACTGCTGGTAGTTGGCCAGGGTCTGAATAGTTCTTTTCTCTTCTTTTTTTTACTTGACCCGGGCGGACCGGTCGAGTTGGGTCTGAATCAGTGGGGGCACGCCAAGTGCACCCGCTGGGTGTAGTCCCCGAGACCGCAGTCGACTGCGGGCAGTCGGCTGGGGTCTAAGTGAACTTTTAAGTTTTATTCACTCGGAAGTAAATAACCTTTGATCTTGTTGATTGACACATCTTTTACCTCCTGCGGAAATCTTGTTCTCACATTTCTAAGTTTGCCAAGTTTGAGGAGAAGCAGAGGCAACTCAACCTCGACTTGGAGTTGGCCCGGCAAAAGTTGAAGAAAGCCGAGGATGAAGCTGCTGGTATGGAAGGTAGCTGCGTGTCGACTGTTCACGTTGATCGTCTTTTAAGATATTTCTTTGATCTCGTGTTTGATCCGATTGCTTCTTTTGCAGAGAAAATGAGGTTGGCTCTGGAGAAGAAGGACTTGGACCTTGCAGCTGCATAGAAGGAAGCTCAAGACAAGACTGCCCTTGCAGACCAGAAGCTGGCTTCGGTCGGAGCGTTGGAAGGGGAGGTGAACAAGCTGAAGTCCTGTCTCAATGAGTCTAACCGAGAAGTAAGTCGTCTGAAGAAGGATAAGATTGCCCTGAATGAGAAGCTGGAGTCTGTGGTCCGCAAGAGAAATGACACGGAAGCCTATCTGAGAACTCTTGCCAAGAAGCTCTATCTTATGGTGGAAGGTACTCTTTTAATCCGACCACTTTGCTGCTTGCAAGTTAATCCTGTCCAGTCGGCTCACTAACTCTTTGACTGCAGAATTCTGCCAAGACTTTGACGAGGAAACCGGAAGGATCGAGACTGGTCTAGACCCTATCGTTTCTCCGGTTTGCGACGAGACTGCCATGAACGTGCTCCTACTGGAATCCCGTGTCGCTGGCGTCACAAGTTATCTCGCACGCCTGAAGGTAACAGTTTCACGGATCGACTCATCACTCTGGCCAGGGGCGACGCTTCAAAGTGACCTGGAATCTCTGATGGCTTGGCTCAATGAGATTCCTGGTCGAGTGCAAGAATGGAAGAAGTCATCTGCCCGGTGTGGTGCTGACGTGGCGTTGTCCTTGGTTAGAGTCCACTGCAAGGAAGCTCGTGAAGACAAGCTGGCGGCGATCAAGGTCGCCAACACCAAAAGGCATGACTTCCAGTCCTTTATGGAGACTTTCATTGCTGCTGCCACTCGGATCGGAGATGGAATCGACTTGGACGAATTTGTT
Organism: Triticum aestivum; assembly: GCF_018294505.1. Taxonomy (NCBI): domain Eukaryota; kingdom Viridiplantae; phylum Streptophyta; class Magnoliopsida; order Poales; family Poaceae; genus Triticum; species Triticum aestivum. Next base: position 634,225,443 of record NC_057800.1, on the reverse strand, counting down.
GAACCCTCCAGCCCTACTTCTGCTGAGTGAACAAACTATGAGATTTAAACCTATCTTAAATTTGCCTCAGAATGTCGAGTGGTTGCTGTAACCATTAAACTCCTTCGGGATTGATGCTTGAAAACTTTTGATTTGTTGCTTGGAACTTTAGGATTTATCCGAACTGCTTTTGAGTATACTTGCGATTGCTTTTGGGATCTGCTCCGTTGTATTTGTGGCGTAGTTCGGAGGAGGAGGTTGCAGTCGACCTGCGCCTCGCCGTCCTTGCGGACAAGGATGGAGCGCACATTGTACTTGTGGTGAAGCTCGGAGAAGAGGGTTGCAGTCGACCTGCGCCTCATCATCCTTGCGGACAAGGGTGGAGCGTACGTTGTATTCGTGGCGTAGCTCGGAGAAGAGGGCCGCGGTCGACCTGCACCTCATCGTCCTTGCGGGTAGGGATGGAGTGTACGTTCTACTGGTGGTGCAGCTCTTAGGGAAAGGATTTTACAAACTTAGGCGAGTACTGGACTGCAGCTAAGCCTCCGAGTGGGAGGATTGCTCAGCGCTCGGTAGGATTTTTTAAACTTAGGCGAGTACTGGACTGCAGCTAAGCCCCCGAGTGGGAAGATTGCTCACCACTCGGTAGGATTTTTTAAACTTAGGCGAGTATTGGACTACAGCTAAGCCCCCGAGTGGGAGGATTGCTCACCACTCGGTAGGATTTTTTAAACTTAGGCGAGTACTGGACTACACCTAAGCCCCCGAGTGGGAGGATTGCTCACCACTCGGTAGGATTTTACAAACTTAGGCAAGTACTGGACTGCAGCTAAGCCCTCGAGTGGGAGGATTGCTCACCAGTCGGTAGGATTTTTTAAACTTAGGCGAGTACTCGACTGCAGCTAAGCCCCCGAGTGGGAGGATTGCTCACCACTCAGTAGGATTTTATAAACTTAGGCGAGTACTGGACTGCAGCTAAGCCCCCGAGTGGGAGGATTGCTCACCACTCGGTAGGATTTTATAAACTTAGGCGAGTACTGGACTGCACCTAAGCCCCCGAGTGGGAGCATTGCTCACCACTCGGTAGGATTTTTTAAACTTAGGTGAGTACTGGACTGCAGCTAAGCCTCTGAGTGGGAGGATCGCTCACCACTCGGTAGGATTTTTTAAACTTAGGCGAGTACTGGACTGCAGCTAAGCCTCCGAGTGGGAGGATTGCTCACCACTCGGTAGGATTTTATAAACTTAGGCGAGTACTGGACTGCAGCTAAGCCCCTGAGTGGGAGGATTGCTCACCACTCGGTAGGATTTTATAACCTTAGGCGAGTACTAGACTGCAACTAAGCCCCCGAGTGGGAGGCTTGCTCACCACTCGGTACGATTTTACAACCTTAGGCGAGTACTGGACTGCAGCTAAGCCTCCGAGTGGGAGGCTTGCTCACCACTCGGTAGGATTTTACAAACTTAGGCGAGTACTGGACTGCAGCTAAGCCCCCGAGTGGGAGGCTTGCTCACCACTCGGTAGGATTTTCTTTCGAACTTAGGCGAAACGGATTCGCGGCTAAGCCCCCCGAGTGAGAGGCTTGCTCATCACTCGCTAGGATTTTCTTTCGAACTTAGACGAAACGGATTTGCGGCTAAGCCCACCCACTGGGGGATTTCAGAGGTAAAATAAAAACAACAACAATCGTGCGAGAAGACTGTAAAGCTCTTGTCTTTGATGAACAAATTACAAAGGTATTTCTTATTACATTTTATTCGGACGAGTGCTTAAGTATAAAAGGGGCGGAGCAGCTCCGCGTTCCAAGCCCATGGCTCGTCCTTCTGATGCTCGACGCAATAAAGATGGTATGCTCCATTGTGGAGAACTCTGGTGATGATGAAGGGGCCTTCCCAAGCAGGGGCGAGCTTATGTGGTTTCTGTTGATCCACTCAAAGAACCAAGTCTCCCTCTTGAAAGGTTCGACCCCTCACGTTTCTGGCGTGGAATCGACGCAAGTCTTGCTGATAAATGGTCGACCGGATCAAGGCCATCTCTCTTTCCTCCTCTAAGAGATTGACTAAATCTTGCCGGGCCTGTTCTGCTTCCTCTTCGCAGAAGAGCTCGACTCGGGGTGCGTTGTGGAGCAGGTCACTTGGCAGAACAGCTTCGGCTCCATAGACCAAAAAGAAAGGAGTTCGTCCAGTCGATCGATTGGGAGTTGTCCTCAAACCCCAAAGAACTGACGGAAGTTCATCGACCCAAGCACCTGCTGCGTGTTTGAGATCACGCATTAGTCGGGGTTTCAGTCCTTTGAGAATTAGGCCATTCGCTCTTTCTGCTTGTCCGTTCGACTGCGGGTGAGCGACTGAAGCATAGTCGACTCGTGTGCCTTGAGAAGCGCAGAAAGCTCTAAACTCATCAGAATCGAAGTTTGACCCGTTGTTAGTGATGATGCTGTGTGGAACTCCAGATCTGAATGTCAATTCTCTGATAAAACTGACAGCGGTGTTGGCTTCAAGATTCTTGATAGGTTTAGCTTCAATCCATTTGGTAAACTTGCCGACTGCTACGAGCACATGAGTGAAGCCGCTCCTACCAGTTCATAGTGGTCCAACCATATCCAATCTCCAAACAGCAAAGGGCCAGACGAGGGGAATGGTCTTCAGGGTTGACGCTGGCTTGTGAGACATGTCAGAGTAAAACTGGCAGCCTTCACATCTGTTGACTATATCTTTCGCCATTTCATTTGCTCGTGGCCAATAAAATTCGGCTCGGTATGCTTTAGCCACGATGGCCCGAGAGGACGCATGGTGACCACAGGTCCCCGAGTGGATGTGGTTGAGGATCATTCGACCTTCTTCTGGTGTTATGCATCTCTGACCGACTCCAGTCACGCTTTCCCTGAACAGTTGTCCTCTTATCACAGTAAAGGCCTTGGATCGACGGATGATCTGTCGAGCCTCTTGTTCGTCCTCTGGGAGTTCCTTCCTAAGGATGTATGCAATGTATGGCACTGTCCAGTCAGGAGTAATGACCAAAACCTCCATGATTAGATCGACCACGGCTAGGACCTCGACTTCAGTCGGATCTGTGGCGCTGTTAGGCTGTGGGGGCTCTTCACTCGGAACTGTTGGTGTGTGAATATGTTCCAAAAACACATTGCTAGGAATGGCTTCTCTCTTGGAACCTATCTTTGCCAAATCATCGGCTGCTTGATTTTTCAGACGGGGTATGTGATGGAGCCCTAACCCCTCAAACTTCTTTTCCAACTTCCTCACCGCATTGCAGTAACCAGTCATATCTGGGCTTCTAACGTCCCATTCTTTCATCACTTGATTGACCACCAAATCTGATTCACCGTAAACCATGAGGTGACGGACGCCGAGTGAAATGGCCATACATAACCCATATAGGAGTGCTTCATATTCTGCTTCGTTATTGGAGGAATCAAAGTGAATCTGGAGGACGTATCTGAGCTTGTCTCCTCGGGGGGATACCAGTACCACCCCAGCACCAGAACCATTCAGCATCTTGGATCCATCAAAGAACATGGTCCAGTGCTCCGAGTGAACTTGAGTCAGCAGTTGTTGTTCGATCCACTCGGCGAGGAAATCTGCCACTGCTTGGGACTTGATAGCTTTCTTTGCCTCAAACTAGATATCTAAAGGAAAGAGTTCAATCGCCCATTTTGCCACTCGACCAGTTGCATCTCGGTTGTGCAGAATCTCCGATAATGGAGCGTCGTTGACGATTATAACAGAGTGATCAGAGAAATAGTGTGCAACCTTCTTTGTGGTCATGTAAATCCCATAAACAAGCTTCTGATAGTGTGGATATCTCTGCTTTGACGGAGTCAGAACTTCCGAAACATAATAAACCGGGCGCTGAACTTTATAGGCTTTTCCCTCTTCTTCCCGCTCGACCGTAAGTACTGCACTGACGACTTGTCCAGTGGCTGCTATATAAAGCAGTAAAGGCTCTTTGCTGATTGGGGCAGCAAGCACCGGCTGGGTGGAAAGCAGGGCTTTTAGCTCTGCAAATGCTGCATCAGCTTCAGGAGTCCACTCGAACTTATCTGATTTCTTCATCAGTCGGTAAAGAGGCAGTGCCTTTTCACCGAGGCAAGAAATGAATCGACTTAGGGTGCCCAAACAACCAGTAAGCTTCTGGACATCATGCACACGCACAGGGCGTTTCATCCGGAGTATGGCACCCACTTTCTCTGGGTTAGCGTCGATCCCTTGTTTGGAAACGAGAAAACCGAGTAATTTTCCGCCTGGAACTCCAAACGTGCACTTTGATGGATTAAGCTTGATATCATACCTTATGAGGTTGGCAAAGGTCTCAGGAAGGTCAGCCAGTAGGTCGGAACCTTTAGGTGACTTGACCACAATGTCATCCATGTATGCTTCCACATTCCGACTGATCTGAGTAAGCAGGCACTTCTGAATCATCCGCATGAATGTGGCTCCAGCGTTCTTCAAACTGAATGGCATAGTGACATAATAGAAGCACCCAAATGGAGTGATGAAAGCTGTTTTTATCTCGCCGGGTCCGTACAGACAGATCTGATGATACCCGGAATAGGCGTCCAAAAAGGACAAATGCTCACACCCCGCAGTCGAGTCGACTATTTGGTCGATGCGAGGGAGAGGAAAATGGTCCTTCGAGCAGGCCCGATTGATATGCTTGAAGTTAATGCACATGTGAAGTGAGTCGTCCTTCTTTGGGACCATGACAACATTAGTTAACCACTCGGAGTGGTAAATCTCACGGATAAACTCAGCTGCCAAAAGGCGAGCCACCTCTTCACCGATTGCCTTCCTCTTCTATACGGCGGACCGTCGAAGATGTTCTTTGACTGGTTTCACTTTTGGGTCGACTCACAAACGATGCACAGCCAGTCCCCTGGGAACACCTGGCATGTCTGAAGGTTTCCATGCAAAGATGTCCCAGTTCTCACGGAGGAACTGGATGAGCACTTCTTCCTATTTGGAGTCGAGTGTTGTTGAAATGTGAGTTGGAGCAGCATTGGGATCCGTCGGGTGAATGTGAATCGACTTTGTTTCGCCAGACGACTGGAATGCTGAATCTGTGGTAGGCTTCTTGGCTCGCAACAAATCACTCGGATCTGCATTTTTTTTATATTCCTGCAATTCTACTACGGCCATCTGTGCATCGACGATCTTTGAGCCCTTCCGGAAGCACTCTTCCGCCTTCTTCCGACTACCAGTGATAGTGATCACCCCTTTGGGACCAAGCATCTTTAATTTGAGGTACACGTAACATGGTCGAGCCATAAAACGTGCATAAGCTGGCCTGCCCAGAATATCATGATAGGCACTCTGGAAATCCACAACTTCAAATGTCAACTTTTCTTTGCGGTAATTCTTGGAACCACCGAAAACCACGTCGAGAGCAATCTGGCCGAGTGATGCAGCCTTCTTGACGGGAATGACCCCATGGAAACTCATATTGCTTTCACTAAGTCTGGACATCGGAATGCCCATTCCTTTCAACGTCTCTACATATAGTATATTCAGGCCACTGCCACCATCCATCAGAACCTTAGTCAGTCGGGTGCCTTCGACTACTGGGTCGACCACCAACGCTTGCCTCCCAGGGGTGGCTATGTGCGCTGGGTGATCGGACTGGTCGAATGTAATGGCAGTCCGGGACCACTTCAAATAACTGGGTGTCACTGGAGCGACCATGTTCACTTCTCTGTTGATGACTTTCAATCGACTTTTACTCTCAATGTCAGCGAAAATCATTAGAGTGGAATTCATGTGGGGATAACCATCATCATCCTCTTCCTCGACCTCAACCTTGTCTGCTTCTTTCTCCTTTTCCTTGGGTTGTTTCTCTCAGAATTGCTAGATTAGGAGTCGACACCGTCGAGTGGTATGCTTCGGGTAAATGAAATTACCCTCTTCATCTTTTTTGGTGTGATTGTGGCATGGTAAATCCAGCACATCATTTTCCATCTTGATCTTTTACTTTCTTGGGGTTCCACGGCCCTTTGGGCATCCCCTTGAACTTTCCTTGAGTCACGGCTAAGGCTTCACCAGGAGCGGCTGGCTCGGCTTTGCGCTTCTGCTTCCAACTGGAGTTTCCTCCTCCGGTTTCGTGGGTGACTGTTTTGTGCTTGCCACTCCGGAGTCGGTCTTCTTCTTCACCGTTGGCGTACTTGGTGGCAATTTCCATCATCCGAGTCAGAGTCATATCTCCTGTCCGATCAAATTTCATATTCAACTCCCGATATTTGACGCCTTCTTTAAAGGCACAAATTGCATGATGATCAGACACATTCTCCACCGTGTGGTGCAATGTGATCCATCTCTGGATATAATCTCTCAAAGTTTCATTCGGTTTCTGAACGCAACATTGTAATTCTGTCAGCCCTACCGGTCGTTTGCAAGTACCTTCAAATGTTCTAACAAATACTCAGGAAAGATCTTCCCAAGTATAAATGCTACCAAGTGCTAACTGATTCAGCCACGCTCTGGCTGAGCCCTCCAACATCAAAGGAAGGTGTTTCATGGCCACCTCATCATTGCCACCACCGATCTAGACAGCCACTCGGTAATCTTCAAGCCAAGTATCAGGCTTGGAATCACCAGTGAATTTACTAACTCCGGTCGCCAACCTGAAGTTGGGAGGAATCACCGCAGCCCTGATGGCTCTGCTGAAGCACTCTGGACCTGAGACACGCGCTCTGCTGCTGGTTGGAAAATCTCTGTCAGGACCATCTCTATGAGCTCTATTTCTGTCGACCAGACCCTGAACGAGAATAGATCTCGCGTCAAATCCTGGTTCCCTGGGGTCGACTAGAATCCTTCGCCAACCACTGTGAGGGCGTCTATCATTCTGTTGCCGAGGCACGTACGATCCACTCCTTGGGGGTGGCGTGGGCACTCGACGACGATCGTCGTGATCGAGTCGGTGATCATACTGCTCGCGGCTTCTGTACTGATCTCGTCGATCTCCACGTCCCTCACGCCTCGGGGGCAATCTTGGGCTGTGAGCCGACTGGACTGTGTCTGCAACCATGGATCTGCTGTGAATCCTATTCCGCGACTGAGATACTACTGTGTTCTGCTCACCCGCGGCTCGGAGCAAGGCCCGGATCTGCACCAAACCCCGACCAGCTTCTGACTGGGAAGGTTGAATTGACTCCGCTATTCGGGCCGCAGCTGCAAGATTCTGAATTGGAGTTCGGTATACCTGAGTCGGAGGCGGAAAAAGTTGACGTCGACTGGATTTGGGAGCATGCTGCCTAGCACGCTCGTCGAGTGCGCGCTGGAGGTTCTCCAGTCGAGTGCGCTCAGCCAAGTTGGCCAGGTGCGCCTCCTCCAAGGCCTGGGCCTCAGGGGTTTCTCCAACGATAGGAGTGTGAAGTGCATCCATGTTCCGGCAGCGAAGTTCTTCTCTTTGCTGTGAAGAGAGGGGTTCGGGGCGGTACTCTTCATGAACACACGATGGATCACCGGCCCCATCGCCTTCGTCTTCATGGGTGAAGCCAGGAGGACTGCGTGGTCCATTGACCATCAAAACTTCCATCGCAGGGTCGCTGCTATCACACTCGGATGCAGTCTCTACGGAGCCAGTCGACAGATCGAACATGCCGTAGAGGGTTTCGTCGGGCTCGATTGCCGTGACTTGGGGGGTGGCTGACTGGCGAGCCACCGCATGCTTCACCCACCGCTGAAGCCTCGATCGACCGAAACGTTTGCTCCGGCGGGCCGCAAGGAGGGGGGAAGCTACAGGAGCCGATCGATACTGGGTCGACAGCTATCACAGGAGGACGCCGCGGATGCACGCGCGAAAGTGCGTTGCCCCGCGGACGGGGAGTGCGTCGACGTCGAGTGGAGCCTCCTGAAGCCAAGCGGAGTCGTCGGCGACAAACACGAGCGCGCCGAGACGGATCTCGCGACCCTCAGCCAAACCTCCGCCTGAAACCATGATGAAGGGGATCAAAAAATTGCAACTTCTCCAACAAGTCGCTAAGACACCTGCCCCACGGTGGGCGCCAACTGTCGTGGTTCTAAGTCTGACAGTAGAATGGGGATAGGAATGTAGAGGCAAGATCCTAGCTATGGAGGAGTTGTACACACGAGTTTTACGAGTTCAGGCCCTTCTCGGAGGAAGTAACAGCCCTACGTCTCGGAGCCCGGAGGCGGTCAACTGGATTATATGTGTGTGTGTGTGTTACAGGGGGTGTGAACCCTTGTCCCTGAGGAGGGGGTGGCTTATATAGAGTTCGCCAGACCCCTCCCGCCCTCAGTTACAAAGGGTTTAAGGTACATAAAGATGGAGACATTACTGGTAACGCCTGTAATAAAAGTACATAATGACCATTAAGGCTATGACTTAAATCCCGACCGTTGTAGAGTGGAGTGGCTCTAGATCTTCTGGTAGTCGAGTGGTTGTCCGTTCGGTCGAGTGTCTACAAGACTGTCGAGTGGAACCTGGCTTCATGGTTGAGTGGATGATGATTTTTCTTCGAATGCTCCTGGCACCTTTAGGGATGTCCTTGGGGAGGGTATCTTGAACAGATCCATGACCCTACCCTAGGTACATAGCTTCATCAGTATGCAAAGTCCTATCACTTTCCTTTTTTATTTTTAGAAGGACTAGGTGCATCAGTGTTAATTCTTCGAGAGTCTTGTTCAATTCTACCTCCTCTAGTCATTCTACCTCCTCTAGTCATTACTCTAACAGCATGATCATTGATATTATTGTTCATTTCATCTAGCAATTCTCTTTGGGATTTAGCAACTCGTTCTAATTGAGTATGAACCATAGAGGCATGTTTTCCTACACCTCTAACATCATTAGAAATTCTAAATAGCAAGTCACTCAAGCGGGCAATCATATCAGAGTTGTATTTCAATTGTTTCATAACATTTTCATTGAAGTGATCTTGTTTTCTAATGTAGTTATCAAACTCGTAAAGGCATTGATAGGATGCATATTATAAGGATTGTCCTTTTCATCAAATTTCGTCGAAGAGTTTACCTCTACCACCTTGGGTGGTGGTGTATCAAGTCCATGTATTTCTTCAGTAGGAGGTAAAAATTTTACATTTTCAGCTTTACTACCATTTCCTTCATACATTTCTTTGCTCTTGCATATCTTCAGGACTGATATATAAGATACCCCTCTTCTTTGGAGTGGGTTTAGGCGGTGGTTCGGGAAGAGTCCAATCATCATAATTTTTCAATATGTTATTCAATAATTCCTCAGCTTATTAAACAGTTCGTTCCCTAAAAACACAACCAGCACAACTATCTAGGAAAACCCTAGAAGCATCGGTTAGTCCATTATAGAAGATATCAAGTATTTCATTTTTCTTAAGTGGATGATCAGGCAAAGCATTAAGCAGTTGGAGAAGCCTCCCCCAAGCTTGTGGGAGACTCTCTTCTTCAATTTGCACAAAGTTAAATATTTCCTGTAAGGCAACTTGTTTCTTATGAGCATGATTTTTTTAGAGAAGCAATAAATCGTATCCTAGGGACTACGCACACAACCAGGAGGAAGAGTATTATACCATATCTTAGCATCACCCTTTAGTGAGAAAGAAAATAACTTGAGGATACAATAGTAGCGAATTATATCCTCATGAGCAAAAAGGGTGGCTATATCATTTAATTTGGTAAGGTGTGCCACAACAGTTTCATTTTCATAACCATGGAAAGAATCATCAATAATCCTTATCATCAATAAAGATAGGTGAACTAGCAAAATTAGAATCACATTTCATCCTAGCATTCAAAGATTTCTCCTATAGTTTGCATAATAATTTCTTGAGATCATCTCTATCATTGCAAGCAAGAAAATCTCTAGTTATCTCCTCATCCATAGCATAACCTTCCGATATCTTAGGCATTTTATATCTAGGAGGGCTAGGTATAATTGGTGTTTCAAGTTTTTCAGTTTCAAGTACTTCATCAGTTTCAATAATGTCATCAATTTCGGCATGCTCCATATTTTTAGCGCTAGCAATTTGTTCGTTAAGAAATTCACCTAGTGGCACATTATCATCAAGCAAGGTACTAGCATCATCATGATTAGCATTTGTATAAGTAGCATCATCAATAGCTTGTGACATATTAGGACTAATAGCATGTGGTGGTGTTGCAAGTCTACTCAAAATAGAAGGTGAATCAAGTGCAGAGCTAGATGACAGTTCCTTACCTCCCGTCGTCTTAGAGGGAAAAATCATAGTCTTGGTATCCTTCAGATTCTTCATAGTGATCAATAGATAATGAACCAAAGTGACTCATATAGTTATGCTCCCCGGCAACGGCGCCAGAAAAAGGTCTTGATAACCCACAAGTATAGGGGATCGCAATAGTTTTCGAGGGTAGAGTATTCAACCCAAATTTAATGATTTGACACAAGTGGAGCCAAAGAATATTTGCAAGTATTAGCAGCTGAGTTGTCAATTCAACCACACCTAGAGATTAATTATCTGCAGCAAACTGATCAGTAGAAAAAGTAGTAAGATAGTTTTGATAGCAGTGGCAGCAGCAATAGTAACAGTGATAGCAATGATTTTGTAGCAAGTGTAATAATAACAGCAATAGTAGTAACTTAGAAAGATCAATATATAGGAAATCGTAGGCATTAGATTGGTAGATTCGTTGGATGATATTCATCATATAACAGTCATAACCTAGGGCAATACAAAACTAGCCCCAGTTCATAAATATAATGTAGGCATGTATTCTGTAAATAGTCATGCGTGCTTATGGAAAGAACTTGCATGACATCTTTTGTCCTGCCCTCCCGTGGCAGCGGGGTCCATATGGGAACTAAGGGATATTAAGGCCTCCTTTTAACAGAGAACCGGAACAAAGCATTAGCACATGGTGAATAAATGAACTCCTCAAACTACGGTCATCACCGGAAAGTATCCTGAATACTGTCACTCCGGGGTTTACGGATCATAACACATAATAGGTGAACATGACTTGCAAGATCAGATCTAGAACATAGATATAATGGTGATAACATAAACGGTTCATATCTGAAATCATGGCACCTGGGCCCAAAGTGACAAGCATTAAGCATGGCAAAGTCATAACAACATCAATCTCATAACATAATGGATACTAGAGGTCAAGCCCTAACAAAACTAATGATGGAAATATGCCCTAGAGGCAATAATAAAAGGATTATTATTATATTTCCTTGTTCATGATAATTGTCTTTTATTCATGCTATAATTGTGTTATCCGGAAATCGTAATACATGTGTGAATACATAGACACCAACATGTCCCTAGTAAGCCTCTAATTGACTAGCTCGTTGATCAACAGATAGTCATGGTTTCCTGACTATGGACATTGGATGTCATTGATAACGAGATCACATCATTAGGAGAATGATGTGATGGACAAGACCCAATCCTAAACATAGCACAAGATCGTATAGTTCATTTGCTAGAGTTTTCCAATGTCAAGTATCTTTTCCTTAGACCATGAGATCGTGTAACTCCCGGATACCGTAGGAGTGCTTTGGGTGTACCAAACGTCACAATGTAACTGGGTGACTATAAAGGTATACTACAGGTATCTCCGAAAGTGTCTGTTGGGTTGACACGGATCAAGACTGGGATTTGTCACTCCGTCTGACAGAGAGGTATCTCTGGGCCCACTCGGTAATGCATCATCACAATGAGCTCAAAGTGACCAAGTGTCTGGTCACGGGATCATGCATTACGGTACGAGTAAAGTGACTTGCCAGTTACGAGATTGAACGAGGTATTGGGATACCGACGATCGAATCTCGGGCAAGTAACGTACCGATTGACAAAGGGAATTGTATATGGGGTTGCTTGAATCCTCGACATCGTGGTTCATCCGATGAGATCATCGAGGAGCATGTGGGAGCCAACATGGGTATCCAGATCCCGATGTTGGTTATTGACCGGAGAGCCATCTCGGTCATGTCTAAATGTCTCCCGAACCCGTAGGGTCTACACACTTAAGGTTCGGTGACGCTAGGGTTGTAGAGATATGAATATGCAGTAACCCGAAAGTTGTTCGGAGTCCCGGATGAGATCCTGGACGTCACGAGGAGTTTCGGAATGGTTCGGAGGTGAAGAATTATATATAGGAAGTGCAGTTTCAGCCATCGGGAGAGTTTCGGGGGTCACCGGTATTGTACCGGGACCACCGGAAGGGTCCCGGGGGTCCACGGGTGGGACCACCCATCCCGGAGGGCCCCATGGTCCAAAGTGGGGAGGGGAACCAGTCCATAGTGGGCTGGTGCGCCCCCCTTGGCCCACCCCATGCGCCTAGGGTTGGGAACCCTAGGGTGGGGGGGCGCCCCACCTGGCTTGGGGGGCACTCCACCCCTTGGCCGCCGCCCCCCCTAGGAGATCCCATCTCCTAGGGCCGGCGCACCCCCTAGGGGGCCTATATAAAGGGGGAGGGAGGGGGCAGCCGCACCCTTGAGTCTTGGCGCCTCCCCCTCCCCTGCAACACCTCTCCCTCTCGTAGTAGAATGGCGAAGCCCTGCTGTGGTGACCCCTGCATCCACCACCACGCCGTCGTGCTGCTGGATCTTCATCAACCTCTCCTTCCCCCTTGCTGGATCAAGAAGGAGGAGACGTCACGCTGACTGTACGTGTGTTGAACGCGGAGGTGTCGTCCGTTCGGCGCTAGGATCTCCGGTGATTTGGATCACGTCGAGTACGACTTCCTCATCCCCGTTCTTTGAACGCTTCCGCGCATGATCTACAAAGGTATGTAGATGCAATCCGATCACTCATTGCTAGATGAACTCATAGATGGATCTTGGTGAAACCGTAGGAAAATTTTTGTTTTCTGCAACGTTCCCCAACAGTGGCATCATGAGCTAGGTCTATGCGTAGTTCTCTTTGCACGAGTAGAACACAATTTGTTGTGGGCGTAGATGTTGTCAACTTTCTTGCCACTACTAGTCTTATTTTGCTTCAGCGGTATTGTGGGATGAAGCGGCCCGGACCGACCTTACACGTATGCTTACGTGAGACTGGTTCCACCGACTGACATGCACTAGTTGCATAAGGTGGCTAGCGGGTGTCTGTCTCTCCCACTTTAGTTGGAGCGGATTCGATGAAAAGGGTCCTTATGAAGGGTAAATAGAAGTTGACAAATCACGTTGTGGCTTTTACGTAGGTAAGAAAACGTTCTTGCTAGAACCCTATTGCAGCCACGTAAAACTTGCAACAACAATTAGAGGACGTCTAACTTGTTTTTGCAGCAAGTGCTTTGTGATGTGATATGGCCAAAGTTGTGATGAATGATGAATGATATATATGTGATGTATGAGATCATGTTCTTGTAATAGGAATCACGACTTGCATGTCGATGAGTATGACAACCGGCAGGAGCCATATGAGTTGTCTTTATTTTTTTGTATGACCTGCGTGTCATTGAGAAACGCCATGTAAATTACTTTACTTTATTGCTAAACGTGTTAGCCATAGTAGTAGAAGTAATAGTTGGCAAGCAACTTCATGGAGACACGATGATGGAGATCATGGTGTCATGCCGGTGACAAGATGATCATGGAGCCCCAAGATGGAGATCAAAGGAGCTATGTGATATTGGCCATATCATGTCACTATTATTATTTGATTGCATGTGATGTTTATCATGTTTTTGCATCTTGTTTACTTAGAATGACGGTAGTAAATAAGATGATCCCTCATAATAATTTCAAGAAAGTGTTTCCCCTAAATGTGCACTGTTGCGGCAGTTCGTTGTTTCGAAGCACCACGTGATGATCGGGTGTGATAGATTCCAACGTTCACATACAACGGGTGTAAGACAGATTTACACATGCAAACACTTAGGTTGACTTGACGATCCTAGCATGTACAGACATGGCCTCGGAACACACAAGACCGAAAGGTCGAGCATGAGTCGTATAGAAGATACGATCAACATGAAGATGTTCACCGATGTTGACTAGTCCGTCTCACGTGATGATCGGACACGGCCTAGTTAACTCGGATCATGTTATACTTAGATGACTGGACGGATGTCTATCTGAGTGGGAGTTCATTATATAATTTGATTAGATGAACTTAATTATCATGAACTTAGTCTAAAATCTTTACAATATGTCTTGTAGATCAAATGGCCCACGTTGTCCTCAACTTCAACACGTTTCTAGAGAAAACCAAGCTGAAAGACAATGGCAGCAATTATACGGACTGGGTCCGGAACCTGAGGATCATCCTCATAGCTGCCAAGAAAGATTATGTCCTACAAGCACCGCTAGGTGACGCACCCGTTCCACAGAACCAAGACGTTATGAACGCTTGGCAGACACGTGCTGATGATTACTCCCTCGTTCAGTGTGGCATGCTTTACAGCTTAGAACCGGGGCTCCAAAAGCGTTTTGAGCCACACGGAGCATATGAGATGTTCGAAGAGCTGAAAATGGTTTTCCAAGCTCACGCCCGGGTCGAGAGATATGAAGTCTCCGACAAGTTCTTCAGCTATAAGATGGAGGAAAATAGTTCTGTCAGTGAGCACATACTCACTATGTCTGGATTACATAACCGCTTAACTCAGCTGGGAGTTAATCTCCCAGATGACGCGGTCATTGACAGAATCCTTCAGTCGCTTCCACCAAGCTACAAGAGCTTTGTGATGAACTTCAATATGGAGGGGATGGAAAAGACCATTCCTGAAGTATTTGCAATGCTTGAATCAGCAGAGGTAGAAGTCAAAAAGGAACATCAAGTGTTGATGGTGAATAAAACCACTAAGCTCAAGAAAGGCAAGGGTAAGAAGAACTTCAAGAAGGACGGCAAGGGAGTTGCCGCGCCTGGTAAGCAAGCTGCCGGGAAGAAGCCAAAGAATGGACCCAAGCCCGAGACTGAGTGTTTTTATTGCAAGGGAAGTGGTCACTGGAAGCAGAACTGCCCCGAATACTTAGCGAACAAGAAGGCCGGCAAAATGAAAGGTATATGTGATATACATGTAATTGATGTGTACCTTACCAGTACTCGTAGTAGCTCATGGGTATTTGATACCGATGTAGTTGCTCACATTTGTAACTCAAAGCAGGAGCTGCGGAATAAATGGAGACTAGCGAAGAACGAGGTGACGATGCGCGTCGGGAATGGTTCCAAGGTTGATGTGATCACTGTCGGCACGCTACCTCTACATTTACCCGCGGGATTAGTTTTAAACCTCAATAATTGTTATTTAGTACCAGCTTTGAGCATGAACATTGTATCAGGATCTCGTTTAATTCGAGATGGCTACTCATTTAAATCCGAGAATAATGGTTGTTCTATTTATATGAGAGATATGTTTTATGGTCATGCTCCTATGGTGAATGGTTTATTCTTAATGAATCTCGAGCATAATGCTACACATATTCATAGTGTGAATACCAAAAGATGTAAGGTTGATAATGATAGCCCCACATACTTGTGGCACTGCCGCCTTGGTCACATAGGTGTCAAACGCATGAAGAAGCTCCATGCAGATGGACTTTTAGAGTCTCTTGATTACGAATCATTTGACACGTGCGAACCATGCCTCATGGGTAAGATGACTAAGACTCCGTTCTCAGGAACAATGGAGCGAGCAACCAACCTATTGGAAATCATACATACTGATGTGTGCGGTCCAATGAGCGTTGAGGCTCGTGGTGGCTATCGTTATGTTCTCACCCTCACTGATGACTTGAGTAGATATGGGTATGTCTACTTAATGAAACACAAGTCTGAAACCTTTGGAAAGTTCAAGGAATTTCAGAGTGAGGTTGAGAATCAACGTGACAGAAAAATCAAGTTTTTGCGATCAGATCGTGGAGGAGAATACTTGAGTCACAAATTTGGCACACACTTAAGAAAATGTGGAATAGTTTCACAACTCACGCCGCCTGGAACACCTCAGCGTAATGGTGTGTCCGAACGTCGTAATCGCACTCTATTGGATATGGTGCGATCTATGATGTCTCTTACCGATTACCGCTGTCATTTTGGGGCTATGCTTTAGAGACTGCCGCATTCACTTTAAATAGGGATCCGTCGAAATCCGTTGAGACGACACCGTATGAATTATGGTTTGGGAAGAAGCCTAAGCTGTCATTTCTAAAAGTTCGGGGATGCGATGCTTATGTCAAGAAACTTCAACCTGAAAAGCTCGAACCCAAGTCGGAAAAATGTGTCTTCATAGGATACCCTAAAGAAACTATTGGGCATACCTTCTACCTCAGATCCGAAGGCAAGATCTTTGTTGCCAAGAATGGATCCTTTCTAGAGAAAGAGTTTCTCTCGAAAGAAGTAAGTGGGAGGAAAGTAGAGCTTGATGAAGTACTGCCTCTTGAAGCGGAGAGTAGCGCAGCTCAGGAAAATGTTCCTGTGGTGCCTGCACCAATTAGAGAGGAAGTTAATGATGATGATCAAGATATTTCTGATCAAGCTCCTACTGAATTTCGAAGGTCCACAAGGACACGTTCCGCACCAGAGTGGTACGGCAACCCTGTCTTGGAAATCATGTTGTTAGACAACGGTGAACCTTCAAACTATGAAGAAGCGATGGCGGGCCCGGATTCTGACAAATGGCCGGAAGCCATGAAATCCGAGATAGGATCCATGTATGAAAACGAAGTATGGACTTTGACTGACTTGCCCGATGATCAGCGAGCCATAGAAAATAAATGGATCTTTAAGAAGAAGACAGACGCGGATGGTAATGTGACCATCTATAAAGCTAGGCTTGTCGCTAAGGGTTATCGACAAGTTCAAGGGGTTTACTACGATGAGACATTCTCTCCCGTGGCAAAGCTGAAGTCCGTCCGAATCATGTTAGCAATTGCCGCATACTATGATTATGAGATATGGCAAATGGACGTCAAAACGGCATTCCTTAACGGTTATCTTAAGGAAGAACTGTATATGATGCAGCCGGAAGGTTTTGTCGATCCTAAGAATGCTAACAAGGTGTGCAAGCTCCAATGCTCGATTTATGGGCTGGTGCAAGCATCTCGGAGTTGGAACATTCGCTTTGATGAGATGATCAAAGCGTTTGGGTTTATGCAGACTTATGGAGAAGCCTACGTTTACAAGAAAGTGAGTGGGAGCTCTGTAGCATTTCTCATATTATATGTAGATGACATACTTTTGATGGGAAATGATATAGAGCTTTTGGACGGCATTAAGGCCTACTTGAATAAGAGTTTTTCAATGAAGGACCTTGGAGAAGCTGCTTATATATTAGGCATCAAGATCTATAGAGATAGATCAAGACGCCTCATAGGTCTTTCACAAAGCACATACCTTGATAAGATATTGAAGAAGTTCGATATGGATAAGTCTAAGAAGGGGTTCTTGCCTGTGTTGCAAGGTGTGAAATTGAGCTCAGCTCAATGTCCGACCACGGCAGAAGATATAGAAGAGATGAGTGTCATCCCCTATGCCTCAGCCATAGGTTCTATTATGTATGCCATGCTGTGTACCAGACCTGATGTAAACCTTGCCGTAAGTTTGGTAGGTAGGTACCAAAGTAATCCCGGCAAGGAACACTGGACAGCGGTCAAGAATATCCTGAAATACCTGAAAAGGACTAAGGAAATGTTTCTCGTTTATGGAGGTGATGAAGAGCTCGTCGTAAAGGGTTACGTCGACGCTATCTTCGACATAGATCTGGATGACTCTAAGTCACAAACCGGATACGTGTATATTTTGAATGGTGGGGCAGTAAGATGGTGTAGTTGCAAGCAAAGCGTTGTGGCGGGATCTACATGTGAAGCGGTGTACATGGCAGGCTCGGAGGCAGCACACGAAGCAGTCTGGGTGAAGGAGTTCATTACCGACCTAGGACTCATACCCAATGCGTCGGGCCCGATGACTCTCTTCTGTGACAACACTGGAGCTATTGCCCTTGCCAAGGAGCCCAGGTTTCACAGGAAGACCAGGCATATCAAGCGTCGCTTCAACTCCATTCGTGAAAGTGTTCAAAATGGAGACATAGAGATTTGTAAAGTACATACGGACCTGAATGTAGCAGATCCGTTGACTAAACCTCTCCCTAGAGCAAAACATGATCAACACCAGAATTCCATGGGTGTTCGATTCATCACAATGTAACTAGATTATTGACTCTAGTGCAAGTGGGAGACTATTGGAAATATGCCCTAGAGGCAATAATAAAAGGATTATTATTATATTTCCTTGTTCATGATAATTATCTTTTATTCATGCTATAATTGTGTTATCCGGAAATCGTAATACATGTGTGAATACATAGACACCAACATGTCCCTAGTAAGCCTCTAGTTGACTAGCTCGTTGATCAACAGATAGTCATGGTTTCCTGACTATGGACATTGGATGTCATTGATAACGAGATCACATCATTAGGAGAATGATGTGATGGACAAGACCCAATCCTAAACATAGCACAAGATCGTATAGTTCGTTTGCTAGAGTTTTCCAATGTCAAGTATCTTTTCCTTAGACCATGAGATCGTGTAACTCCCGGATACCGTAGGAGTGCTTTGGGTGTACCAAACGTCACAACGTAACTGGGTGACTATAAAGGTATACTATGGGTATCTCCAAAAGTGTCTGTTGGGTTGACACGAATCAAGACTGGGATTTGTCACTCCGTATGACGGAGAGGTATCTCTGGGCCCACTCAGTAATGCATCATCACAACGAGCTCAAAGTGACCAAGTGTCTGGTCACGGGATCATGCATTACGGTATGAGTAAAGTGACTTGCCGGTAACGAGATTGAACAAGGTATTGGGATACCGACGATCGAATCTCGGGCAAGTAACATACCGATTGACAAAGGGAATTGTATACGGGGTTGTTTGAATCCTCGACATCATGGTTCATCTGATGAGATCATCGAGGAGCATGTGGGAGCCAACATGGGTATCCAGATCCCGCTGTTGGTTATTGACCGGAGAGCCATCTCGGTCATGTCTACATGTCTCCCGAACCCGTAGGGTCTACACACTTAAGGTTCGGTGACGCTAGGGTTGTAGAGATATGAATATGCAGTAACCCGAAAGTTGTTCGGAGTCCCAGATGAGATCCTGGACGTCACGAGGAGTTCCGGAATGGTCCGGAGGTGAAGAATTATATATAGGAAGTGCAGTTTCGGCCATCGGGAGAGTTTCGGGGGTCACCGGTATTGTACCGGGACCACCAGAAGGGTCCCGGGGGTCCACCGGGTGGGGCCACCCATCCCGGAGGGCCCCATGGGCCAAAGTGGGGAGGGAACCAGTCCATAGTGGGCTGGTGCGCCCCCCTCGGCCCACCCCATGCGCCTAGGGTTGGGAACCCTAGGGTGGGGGGGCGCCCCACCTGGCTTGGGGGGCACTCCACCCCTTGGCCGCCGCCCCCCTAGGAGATCCCATCTCCTAGGGTCGGCGCACCCCCTAGAGGGCCTATATAAAGGGGGGGAGGGAGGGGGCAGCCGCACCCTTGAGTCTTGGCGCCTCCCTCTCCCCTGCAACACCTCTCCCTCTCATAGTAGAACGGCGAAGCCCTGCTGTGGTGACCCCTGCATCCACCACCACGCAGTCGTGCTGCTGGATATTCATCAACCTCTCCTTCCCCCTTGCTGGATCAAGAAGGAGGATACGTCATGCTGACTGAACGCGGAGGTGCCGCCCGTTCGGCGCTAGGATCTCCTGTGATTTGGATCACGTCGAGTACGACTTCCTCATCCCCGTTCTTTGAACGCTTCCGCGCGTGATCTACAAAGGTATGTAGATGCAATCCGATCACTCGTTGCTAGATGAACTCATAGATGGATCTTGGTGAAACCGTAGGAAATTTTTTGTTTTCTGCAACGTTCCCCAACAACTAACTTAGTTAATTACATGATGAATCTCATCCAACTCCTCACTGACCAGCGAGCCTACAGAGGAATTACTCACTCCCGGTGGGGAGCATCATGGAATTCGCGATGAAGGGGGGTTGGTGATGATGAAGATCAAAGATCCCCCTGTCCGGAGCCCCAAACAGACTCCAGATCTGTCCTCCGGATGAAGAATGGGAGGTGGCGGTGGCTCTATATCGTGAAACAAGATAATTCTTCCTCCTTGATTTTTTTCTAGAAAAATAGGTATTTATGGAGTTGGAATCAGGGTCTGCGGGGCCACCAGGTGGGCACAACCCACCTGGGCACGCGTGGAGGTGGGGCGCGCCCTGGTGGGTTGTGCTCACCCAGGGCCCCCCTCTGGTGGTTTTTTGCTCCAGTATTTTTCTTTTTGTTATGAAATATTTCTCCAAAAAGTTTCGTTCCAATCCGAGAACTTTAATTTCTGCACAAAAACAACACCATGGTAGTTCTGCTAAAAACAGCGTCTGTGTGGCTTAGTTTCATTCAAATCGTGCAAATTAGAATCCAAAACAAAAGGGAAAGCGTTGGCAAAAGTAGATGTGACGTAGACATATCAACTCCCCCAAGCTTAAACCTTTGCTTGTCCTCAAGCAAATCGGTTGATAAACTGGAAGTGAAAAAGTAAAACTCTTACGAACTCTTTTGCTCTTGTTTACATAAATAAGCTTAAGAGCACCCAGGTTTTCAGCAAAGATCATGACTAACCATGTCAATAATAACTCTTAAAATTATATTAACTCATATCAATGGCATAATCAACTAGCGAGCAATAATAAGATTTACCAAAAAGTGTACCTAGCAGTGTTGGTGTGGCTGACAGTGGGACCTAGTCAGCAGTTGACTAGTCAGCTTTGACTGGTCAATGGGGCCAGTGGGTCCCACCTGTCTGTGACTGGGCTTGCCCAGTCGGCAGGTTGACTGGGTCAACAGGGCCTAGTGGACCCACATGTCAGCCACTTTTAGTTTTAAATAGTGTTTATTAAAAATAACAGAGATTAGTTAGCAGCCTAGGGCCTGCTGACAGTGAGGTTATCTAGGTTAATCAGTGGCTAATCCATTGGCTAATGACGGCGCCATGTCAACAAGCCAACGGCGACTAGGCAGAGCACGCCGACGTTGCTCATTCGGTCATCTTTGGCGACGGTTGGACACGTGGGTGGGCGCATTAGATAGCTGGCGTCACCGCGCGTCGGGTGGTAGCCATAGGGTGGTAGGAGGTGGCCCGAGTCGATGTCAGCGACAACAATGGCGGTGGCGGCAACAACTAGTAGCGGTGGCGCACGGTGGTGGTTGATACGTCTCCAACGTATCTATAATTTTTTATTGTTCCATGCTATTATATTATCCATCTTGAATGTTTTATATGCATTTATATGCTATTTTATATGATTTTTGGGACTAACCTACTAACCTAGAGCCCAGTGCCAGTTTCTATTTTTCCTTGTTTTTGAGTTTTACAGAAAAGGAATACCAAATGGAGTCCAATTGACGTGCCAAATTTTGATGATTTTTTATGGACCAAAAGAAGCCCCCGAAGTAAAAGAGTTGGGCCAGAAGAGTCCCGAGCCATCCACGAGGGTGGAGGGCGCGCCCTACCCCCTGGGCTCGCCCCCTACCTCGTGGATGACTCGGATACCCCCCTGACGTGAGACCGACGCCAAAAATTCCTATAAATACAGAAACCCCCGAAAAGAAACCTAGATCGGGAGTTCCGCCGCCGCAAGCCTCCGTAGCCACCGAAAACCAATCTAGACCCGTTCCGGCACCCTGCCGGAGGGGGGAATCGCTCTCCGGTGGCCATCTTCATCATCTCGGCACTCTCCATGACGAGAAGGGAGTAGTTCACCCTCGGGGCTGAGGGTATGTTCCAGTAGCTATGTGTTTGATTTATATCTCTCGTGTTCTTGATTCGGCACGATCTTGATGTATCACGAGCTTTGCTATTATAGTTGGATCTTATGATGTTTCTCCCCCTCTATCTCCTTGTGATGAATTGAGTTTTCCCTTTGAAGTTATCTTATCGGATTGAGTCTTTAAGGATTTGAGAACACTTGATGTATGTCTTGCATGTGCTTATCTGTGGTGACAATGGGATATTCACGTGATCTACTTGATGTATGTTTTGGTGATCAACTTGCGGGTTTCGTGACCTCGTGAATTTATGCATAGGGGTTGGCACATGTTTTCGTTTTGACTCTCTGGTAGAAACTTTGGGGCACTCTTTGAAGTTCTTTATGTTGGTTTGAATAGATGAATCTGAGATTGTGTGATGTATATCGTATAATCATACCCACAAATACTTGAGGTGACATTGGAGTATCTAGGTGACATTAGGGTTTTGGTTGATTTGTGTCTTAAGGTGTTATTCTAGTATGAACTCAGATTGAACAGAAAGAATAGCTTCGTGTTATTTTACTACGGACCTTGAATAGATCGATCAAAAAGGATAACTTTGAGGTGGTTTTGAACCCTACAATAATCTCTTCGTTTGTTCTCCGCTATTAGTGACTTTGGAGTGACTCTTTGTTGCATGTTGAGGGATAGTTATATGATCCAATTATGTTATTATTGTTGAGAGAACTTGCACTAGTGAAAGTATGAACCCTAGGCCTTGTTTCAACGCATTGCAATACCGTTTTCGCTCACTTTTATCATTAGTTACCTTGATGTCTTTATATTTTCAGATTACAAAAACCTATATCTACCATCCATATTGCACTTCTATTACCATCTCTTCACCGAACTAGTGCACCTATACAATTTACCATTGTATTGGGTGTGTTGGGGACACAAGAGACTCTTTGTTATTTGGTTGCAGGGTTTTTTGAGGGAGACCATCTTCATCCTACGCCTCCAACGGATTGATAAACCTTAGGTCATCCACTTGAGGGAAATTTGCTACTCTCCTACAAACCTCTGCACTTGGAGGCCCAACAACGTCTACAAGAAGAAGGTTGTGTAGTAGACATCAGTGGTGAGTGGGCATGGCGGCGCACGGGGCGGCCGAGAGCAGCGGCAAGCGGGACTGCAGGCGCGCGGACGCAAGCTGGGATGTGACCAGAGGCGGCGCACGCGTGAGCGGCAGTGTGTAGGTGGGCGCGGTTGGTGCGGGCGCAAGCAAGCGGCTGCAGTTGGTTGGGCGCGCGTGGGCGTGTGCTAGGTCAAGGCCAGGCGAGCACGGCATGCACGGGATCTCGGCCATGCGTAGGCGGGCACGTCGGATGTGCGGATGGGACGGACGAGGCTTGGGGTGCGGGCGCGGTGAGCATAAGCTCTCAGTTAACCCACAGGTATAGGGTATCGCAACAGTTTTCGAGGGTAGAGTATTCAACCCAAAATTATTGATTCAACACAAGGGGAGCCAAAGAATATTTGCAAGTATTAGCAGCTGAGTTGTCAATTCAATCACACCTAGAGATTAATTATCTACAAGAAAGTAATCAGTAGCAAAAGTAGTATGATAGTTTTGATAGCAGTGGTAGCGGCAATAGTAACAGTAACAGTGATAGCAATGATTTTGTAGCAAGTGTAACAGTAACAACAGCAGTAGTAACTTAGCAAGATCAATATATAGGAAATTCGTAGGCATTGGATTGGTCGATTCGTTGGATGATGTTCATCATATAACAGTCATAACCTTGGGCGATACAAAACTAGCTCCAGTTCAAAAACATAATGTAGGCATGTATTCTGTAAATAGTCATACGTGCTTATGGGAAGAACTTGCATGCCATTTTTTGTCCTACACTCCCGTGGCAGCGGGGTCCATATGGAAACTAAGGCATATTAAGGCCTCCTTTTAATAGAGAACTAGAACAAAGCATTAACACATGGTGAATACATGAACTCCTCAAGCTATGGTCATCAACGAAAAGTATCCCGAATACTGTCACTCCGGGGTTTGCGGATCATAACACGTAATAGATGAATATGACTTGCAAGATCGGATCTAGAACATAGATATAATGGTGATAACATAATCAGTTCAAATTTGAAATCATGGCACCCGGGCCCAAAGCGACAAGCATAGCATGGCAAAGTCATAACAACATCAATCTCATAACATAATGGATACTAGGGATCAAGCCCTAACAAAACTAACTCGATTAATTAAATGATGAATCTCATCCAACTCCTCACCGACTAGCGAGCCTACGAAGGAATTACTCACTCCCGGTGGGGAGCATCATGGAATTGGTGATGAAGGAGGTTTGGTGATGACGAAAATCAAAGATCCCCCTCTCTAGAGCCCCAAATAGACTCCAGATCTAGCCTCCCGATGAAGAACGGGAGGTGGCAGCGGCTCCGTATCATGAAATGAGATGATTCTTCATCCTTGATTTTTTTCTGGAAAAATAGGTATTTCTGGAGTTGTAATCAGGGTCTGCGGGGCCACTAGGTGGGCACAACCCACCTGGGCGCGCCTGTAGGGGGCGCGCCCTGGTGGGTTGTGCTCACCCAGAGGCCCCCTCCGGTGGTTTTTGGCTCCAGTATTTTTCTTTATTTTGAAATAATTCTTCAAAATGTTTCGTTCCAATTCGAGAACTTTTATTTCTGCACAAAAACGACACCATGGTAGTTTGGCTAAAACAACATCAGTCCAGGTTAGTTTCATTCAAATCATGCATATTAGAGTCAAAACAAGAGGAAAGACGTTAGGAAAAGTAGATACGACGAAGACGTATCACTCTCCGGTGGGGCGGCAAAAGGGTAACCAAATCGAGGCAGGGGAAGGGGGTCCGACGGAGAAGCCACCGGGGAGCAGATGAAAAGCTTGGCAAGGGGTTTTGTAGCACAGGGGCGACGAATTGTGCGGCGGCGCTCCGGTGGCCATAGTCGAAGCGGGGCGAAGCAGGCGGCATGGATGCGGCTCCACGACTCATGCCCGATGGCGCGGACGATGTAGTAGACGTCAGGGACCCTCCTTGGCATCTCCGTGCGACGTGAGGTGGCTCCAGCGTGGCGATCTGTCCGCTCGGGCAAGCATGGCAGAGAGGGGGAGGGTGAGGGAGTGAGAGGAAGGGGAACGAGGGGAACTAGGGTTTCCAGGGGTCGAGGGTGGAGTCTTGTAGGGCTATGAGGGGGCACGGATGGTTGACGTGTGGCGTCGGCCATGGAGATGGTGCCACGGCCGCCCCTGCCCGCTCATGTAGCTAGGTAGGAGACGCGGGGGAGTGGGGATGTGGGCTAGGCCTCTCCCATGCTACATGGGCCTTTCCTTTCTTTTCCTTTTTTGTATAATTTTTCTGTGTTTTATATTTTCTTCTCTGTTTTCTTGCTTCTTTTGCTACTAAATGATTTTCGTAAAAAGTGAAACTTTGCATATAAACTTAAATGCAACATTTTTAGCCCACACACAAAGTCTCAAGTGGTTTGGAATTGTATAAACATTTGTTTTATATTTAAAAGCCCATATTAGTTGTTGTTGGACCACTTTATAATTTGCTAGGGACATTTGGGGAATTCAAATGATGTTGGTTTCTTCATGAAAATTAGTTAGTGAATATTTGCAACCCAATTAACATTTTTATTTTGTTGTTTGAATAAATATTTTTTACTTTATATTAAATTTGAGTTTGATTTGAATTTTGATCAAGTGACAAATGGATTAGCAAAAAGGTGATGTCATGGCACATTAGGGGGAGATTACTGTAGCAAGATTCTCGGGGTGTTACAATGGCGGTGGCTCTGTATCGTAAAACACAATGGAACTTTCTCTCTGATTTTTTCAGGGGAACAGTGAATTTATTGCGTTGGAATTAGGTCAAGAGGCCTGGGGGTGGTCGCGCCACCTGTCCATGTGGCCAACCCCTGGCCCCTCTTCGGTGGTTTCTTGCTCCAATATCTTTTGTTTATTTCAAAATAATTCTGAGCAAAGTTTCTTCCAATTTCGAGAAATTTTTATTTCTTCACAAAAAATAACACCAAAATAGTTTTGCTGAAAACAACGTCAGTCCGAGTTAGTTTCACCAAAACCATGAAAATTAGGGTTTAAAATAAGAGCAAAAGTGTTTAAAAAGGTAGATACGATGGAGACGTATCAGGACCCTCCAAAACACACTTACAAAAGATGAAAATTGAGAACGTGTTACATATATCCACTTGCACCAGTGCCCATAATTTGCTTCCAATTTACACAATTTGTATGTTGAATCTAGACCACCATGCTGCTTTGAGGAAAATTCACACAGTTTTTTGGGACTACAATAGGTGTCATTTTCACTTGTCCTTTAGTGACTTTTGAACCCAGCTAGGTTGGTAGGCCAACTTACCACCATAACCCACACCACAGTTGATTTCAAACCTCGTGTCATTTTTCACGTAAAAATGAGATGGCCAACTATATTTTTTCATGCCTGCCTCTATCAACCGATGGATGGTTAAGAACAGCGCCTATCCATTTTAGAAATCAAATACCTTTTTCATTTCTAACTATTCATAGTTAATGAATGATTTTCCTAATTTTTCATTATTTTTGTGAAAAAATCAAAATGTATTAAGTAGGACAGACCCCGCTGGGCTTTACCCGCGTGGGCGCGGGCTTCTATAAGAGAATGAAAAGCTCTCTTTTTACAATAAAACGCGAACCGCCCAAATTAAAACTTCTATTTTATATCGAGCGCAATTTCTAGTAAAAAAATCATGTATCCTTCCACTTAGATCAAAAGGAATTTTTCCAATAGAACTATGAAACCCCCGAGTGGCCACATTATCGGTCTTCTTCATGAAGCTCGACAAGAACATATTTTCTGTTTTCTTCTGTATTGGGCCAAAGGGCATGACTCTGACATGACTCTCAATGGCGCTATTCCGTCATCAGATAGCTCGGTTGCAGCTCTGGTTCCAGGTTTCGATTCCATTAAACACCTTTCATAAAGATGAAAACTGAGGACGTGTTATATATACCCACTTGCACGAGAGTCCACAATCTCGTTCTAATTTACGCATTTTGTATGATGGAGCTAGACAACCGTGAAGCTTTGAGATACATTCACAAAGTTTTTGGTTATTACTACAGGTGTCACTTCCACTTGTCCCTAGGCGACTTTTGAACCCAGCTAGGTTGGTAAGCTAACTTGCCATCATAACCCACACGAAAGCAGATTTACACATAGAAATGAGATGGCCAACTGTATTTTTTATGCCTGCCTCTATCAAGCGATGGATGATTTCGAAGAGCGCCTGTCCATTTTAAATATCAGATGCCTTTTCATTTCTAACTGTCCATAGTTAATGAATAATTTTCCTAATTTGTACTATTTTGCAAAAAAAACAAAATGTATTAAGCAGGACAGGCCCATTAAAACACTTTTACAAAAGATGAAAACTGAGGACATGTTACATATATCCACTTGCACCAGAGTCCATAATTCGCTTTTTACGCATTTTGTATGATGAAGCTGGACCACCATGAAGCTTTGAGGTAAATTCAAAAAGTTTTTTGGGACTACTATAAGTGTCATTTCCACTTGTCCTTTCGCGACTTCTGAACCAGCTAGGTTGGTGGTCTAACTTACCACCATAACCCACACGGCAACAGATTTGCAACCTCATGTCATTTTTCCACATAAAAATGAGATGGCCAACTAATTTTTTCCATGCCTGCCTCTATCAACCGATGGATGGTTTCGAGGAGCACCTATCCATTTTAAAATCAGACACCCTTTTCATTTCTAACTATCCATAGTTAATGAATGATTTTCTAATTTTGTACTTTTTGCAAAAAAGCCAAAATATATTAAGCAAGACACATCCTTCAAAGCATCCTTACGAACGATGAAAATTACATCCGAATTCTTGGGTGTGTCGAAGTATTCTTCCTCATCCTTCGATGACGTGCCCTGAGCAAATCTTGTTATCATCTCTCGACCTCCATCTTGACATAACAAACGTGTTGATACTCTTGAGCTTGTAGAATCAGTGACTAGAAAATTGTCGATGTAGGCCGGAAGACACAGACGGCCGCAATGTTCGTAGCAAATTGTCGCCCTGGAAAAGATAACGTTTTTATTCTACATGCTTGTCATAGTACGCTAGACCAAAGTGCCAGATTTCCACACACACCTCCTAACCATACGAAGAAGCAGCTCTCAACGTGGGCAAGGCGGGAAGACCTTATTCCACGCCGACGACGCCCCTTCATCTCGCCATCACCAATCAAAGACAAATTTAAATTTATCCCCAACCATCTTCGGGTCGAAGCCGTGGGATTTTCACCCCCTCCCGTCGCTGGAGCGAACCTACAAGAACTATGCTATGCTAGATCACTCGTGACTAACCGCTAATTCACATCGAGTAATCATAATATCTCCATGTCTAAAAATATATGTTTATCAAACGTGTGCGGTCTAAAATTTTAAAACGTTTAACAATATTTTGCATATGCATGGATATAATATGAGCAGGAACAGTTCATGCATGCATGTTTAAATATTTCGAAACATATTGTAATGAAAATTGTTGAGTCCTGCAGTGATGACTACAAAATGGACGAAGAAATAGGTTGTTTTCATTTCCTCGAGGGCCTAAATAGCATAAGCTCCCTACCTACCCAAAACACGCCACATGCTCTGTTCTCGCACTATATCCCACATGACACAAACAGACGCCCGAATCGCATGCGCAATCAAACAATACCATCTACTCTTTTCTCACTTATGTGCCTGTGTGTTCTACACTAATTTAGTACTACTCCCTCCGTCCGAAAATACTTGTCATCAAAATTAACAAAAAAGGATGTATCTAGAACTAAAATACATCAAGATACATTCCCTTTTATTTATTTTGATGACAAGTATTTCCGGACGGAGGGAGTAGGTACTATCAACTTTTGCCACCCTAGATCCTTTTGTACATTTTTTGCCGCTGCATGAAATTCAAAATTCTATACTAGTAGGAGTATACGGCAAGAAGAAATGAATCATATTTGGGATGAAGCGAAACATCAGAAATAATAACCCACATCAGCTATCTCAATTAGAAACCCTTTTTTTTTTCTCCCTCTCCTCCTTCGTTTTGTGCTTTGTACAGAGTTTTGCCGGGCGCCTAGCGTGCTATATGTATTGACCCTCCTCCAGGGGCCGGAGAAACCGGAACACGCGCGGGCCCGCCGGCGACGCCGTCTTGCAGGTGCATGCCTCCCCGTCGCGGACGCCGAGGTGGTAGCACAGGCAGATGCCCTGCTGCTGGTGCGACGTGGGCGTGGACTTGGCGGGCGGCGCGGTCTTGGGCGGCGAGCTCGGCAGGCTCATCGACAGGTCGAGGTCCAGGTCGAGGTTCAGGTCGGGGCACCGCGGCGCGTCGCTGCTTCCGCCGCTGCTGCTGTGCCCGTCGTCCGACGGGGACGGCCTCGCGAAGCTCACGGTGCTGCTCTGGAAGGCGAAAGGCGCGCTGGCGAGCCTGGACGCCGGCGCCGGGGAGGAAGGGAAGACGGGGGCGGTGGTGGACGCGGTGAGCCCGCTGGCGGCGCTGATGGGGCGGTGCGTGTGCGGGTCCATGCCGCGGTTGAGGAGCTTGCGCTTGATGTGCGTGTTCCAGTAGTTCTTGATCTCGTTGTCCGTCCGGCCCGGCAGCTGCCCCGCTATCAACGACCACCTGCACGACGGCGACCGCTGCTTTAGTCAATAACTGCTTCCTTCCTCCAAGACACCAGGGAAAGAAGAGGCGGAGGAGGCGATGCGCATTGAAATCGCGATCGGTTGCTTACTTGTTGCCGAGGAGGGCGTGGAGCTTGATGATGAGCTCGTCGTCGTCGTCGGTGAAGTTGCCGCGCTTGAGGTCGGGGCGGAGGTAGTTCATCCAGCGGAGGCGGCAGCTCTTGCCGCAGCGCAGCAGGCCCGCGGCCTTGGGCAGCGAGCGCCAGCAGCCCTCGCCGTGCGCCTTGATGTAGCCGATCAGGCGCTGGTCCTCCTCCTTGGTCCACGCGCCCTTGTTGGTGTGCGCCTTCTCGCAGCACGGCGACCTCCCCATGCCGGCGCCGGCGCTAGCTATGGCTACTCTGCTTCCCTTCCTCGTGCTCGACGGCGGCGGCTCGGAGCTTGAGCTCGCTCGCTCGCGGCTGTATGCAGCAGGCAGGGGAGGTGGAGGAGCGGGGTGGGCGCGCCGTGGAGGGCGGGGCGCGCGTATATATGGGGGGCGTGACGGCGAGAGCAGAGCTTTTGGGTGGTTCTTTTGCGGGGTGTTGGTGGTGGTTTCTCGCTCCATTGACCCGATCCCTTGGGGGGATTTGACCGCCTGCGCGGGCGCGAGGGGCTTGGCGTGCGTCGGGGCTGGGTTGGGTTGGGTTGGGTTTGGGTGGGCGTCGCAGGATGCTTGTGAGTGAGAGGGTAAAGATGTGGGCGCGGCGCAGCTAACGTGTTTGATTCCTTGTTGTGTACTTGCTGGAGTGGAGTAGCTTTGGTCCTTTGGTGGTTGCAAAACGGATCTGCCTCCCCCTCCCCTCTCAAAGGGAGTGAGTGCTGCTCCACCAAGTTGTTTTTTCATAGACTTGTTTTCTCCAGGAGCGCAGCGTAGACAAAACACATGTACACTAAAAAACTTGGGTCGTCGAGCATCTAACCTAAATTCGATCGTCAGTTGGCTTGGTACAGCCACCTCCACTAGCCGTCCGGCTGATATCGGTTTCTTCTCTTTGCATGCAAGAAATTACTCCCTCTATCCCAGAATATAAAAACGTTTTGTTCTTATATTTTGGGACGGAGGGAGTAAGTAATAGTCGACTGACACTTCGTTAAGTCCGATGATATATCTATCAGATGTACAATGGGATCCGTGCAAACTTTTCTTTTCGGTTTTTTCTTGTTCTCTCTTTGCATGTTACATTACTTGACTAAGACTTGGTTAAATCTCAGTCGACTGAGACCTAGCCACACTCATTAAGTAAGCCAAGACTTGTTTCAAGCATAGGTCCCTTGCACAAATATTGCACAAAAAGATTGTAAATCTATTTTCAAGGGTTATACTAGTAGAAGACTTGTAGCGAGTCATGTACTAACATGTGTCGGTATTGGAGCACCCTTCTTCTTTCCACTCCTAGCATGGCAAGCGTTCGTGCGTTCGTTAGCTCAACCGTAACTCACAGCGTCGCGCGCCTAATTTTAAAAAGAGATGGTCGCAACGAAAACGGAATCATGGTGTAGGAACACGTTCCAAAACTTGGTGGAGCAACCGCCACCGATTGCCTAGCTAACCACTAGCCGCAAACCAGCAAAACACCTCCTAGCTGTGCGCCCGTGTCCCTAGCGCCTGTCATGCGTGCGTGACTAACCCCATTTTTCTATATGATCCCATCACCCCCCTCTTGGCGCCAAGGCAATAATTTAAGCCTTGATTAGGTAGTTCGTGTCCAGCCAGCACTCGGCCAGGTTGGTACGCAGCCCCGGTGAGCTCACTCCGCTTAAAAAAATCCGGCGATCCCCCGGGGGTCAAAACTGACGCGCCGCCGGCCGGCCGGGCTGCCGCTTCCGTTGGGCACCGCTCGGCCGATCCGCCGGGATGGTTACCGGCGGGCGCACGACCCGCCGTAGGTAAAAGCGACGCTTCGCCCGGGCTGCAAAAATGTCAAGACTAATGTAGACGAATAGTAATATTATTACTCGTGCGGCCGTGCACGGATGGCGTATCTACGGATGGGACGGACCGGATCGGGCTACTTTCACGGCGATGGGAGATCGATGATGTACTGTGTATGTGTACTGGTAGCTTAGCCGTGTTAATCTAATTCTACTGTTTGGCAGCCAACCGTTACTGCTCCACGGACGGTGGATTTATTATGTCGATGGACGCATCGTCTCGATGGATCGATCGTCGATGATGCCGACTGCGACGAAACAGAAGTTACCCTGCGTTTTGTTGCTGTTGCACCTGTGGAATGATGGCGTACGTACGTATACCGGTCGAGAGGACGAGTCGCTCATCGAGCTGGGCACTGTTGAATAATAAGTAGGCAATTTTTTGACTAATTTAATCCGTAAACAAATCACTAGCATGGCATGACAGAATTAATGACATACCGATTCTGATCTAGACAAGCACGTACTATGCAAATTGTAGACACATCTACACATAATGCTAGTACTGCTAATGCGGAAATAAATAGGAGCGGAATAAACGCGTTATACCCTCCAGTAGGCCAGGCAGAAACCGCAGCGGCGTCTTCGGCGGCCTTCTTGTCGGCCTCGAGCTTCTCGGTGGCGAGACGATCGACGTCGAACCGAGACATGGTGATGATGAAGGCGATACAGACGTAGAGGAAGCAGGCGAAAGGAGGCGAGCAGTCGCGTAGTCGCTTTCCAAAAACTTATCCGCCTCTCTCCCATACAGGATCCGGTGAGACGGGGTTTCGGAGATCTGCTTTTCCGTCGACCGTATACGCAGCGGACGGGCGGCAGCAACAGCAAAGGAATGGCGATGGACGGTGCGCGTGGAGAGACGTGGGCTCGACCCACGTCGTGACAGCCCACCATCTGATGTCCTAGATCATGGTCCAGCTGTCAGAAAACTCTTCGTTACTAACTGGCAAAAATAAGTGCATAGGTATGAGCTTGGCTCGGCTCATTACCGCGGCGAGGCGGCAGGCGGAGGAGGACTGCGCGAGGGAAGAGAAACTCTTATAAGAAGGTCCGACTCCTCTGCTACTTTCAGAATGTGACTAAACTTATCACCTCCACCTAGTGTCAATTAAACCTACATGTGTCCTTAGAGACGGGCTTAAAGCCCGCCCCATGTTTCAACAGGCACTTTGAGGGGCTGAAACAAGTGGAGTAAAATGAGAGGCTGTACGTACGTGCATGCGCAACTAGCCTAAGCCACCATGCATACGAATCCACATGAAGAAGAGATCGAAGATCTTTGGGCGCGCAGGCCTGCCTACCTGCGCGTGCGACGTAGCGTTGGAACCTACGTACTCTACTATACTTGTAACAAGTTGCAGGAGTCGCCGTGGTGCATGCCCCGATCATGGAACCAGTTGGTGGTGGCCAGAGAGTGGACAAAAATGCGGATGAGAGTGAGATCGGCCCTGTCATCGCGAGTCAAAAAGGCCGGGCACTGTGCAGTGCGCGCCCAAGTCCTCGGCGTGCCGGCGCAAGTGGCAGCGTACGTACGTATGCGCGTCCGATGGGTCGATGTTTGCGGTACAAGTCAGCGCGCGCGGCACGGCAGGCGTGGTGCAGATCGGCCGTGCAGTGGGTGCATGGTGCGTGGCTTTCGCGCGCGGGTTAGCTGCGGTCCGTGGCGCGCCTTCACTGCCGTTCTCCCCACTGCTCTTAATTGCCGTCACCTCTCTTTCCAACAGCGTGCGAGATCACCGTCGGCCCCGCGGAACCGACACCACGAACCCGCGAGATTTTCACTGCCGTTTGACCGCGCACGCAGGGGGAAACGAGGCTCGGGAGCACCGTACTCCCTCCCACTGCAGCCCGGTATGTCAGAAGCAACAGTGACAATGTTGACCGGAGGTCCACAGCAAGCCTCGGTTCGTGACCGGTAAAAAATGGCCTACCAACCTCAACGCAAGCTCATTTTTCTCTTTATTTTACTCGATCGGCGCCGGCTGATCAGCTAGTACGTACAAGTACCGTACACGCACGACGCACAACCAAGTAGTAGTAATAACCGACGCGCTATTATGTTACGCGTGCATCGGATCCGGATGCAGCGGCAACGGGTCGGCGCGCGGTAGCTCTCAGCCAAGTGCAGTCCAAGAGGACGCAATGATGCCGCCCGCGAACCACCGGCGCCGGCCGGGGCCAATCCAAGTGCGCCGTCCGTCGTCCCGTCCCGTAGGGCCCCATGCAGGCGCGTCGTCCTCGATCGGCCTGCCCCACAAGTGACAAGTCCCATGCAGTGCAGCACAAGTGCAACGTTGCCGCTCCGTCCAGCCACGATATATAGCCCGGTAGCTAGGTAGGTGAGGTGAGGCCGCGCGGGTTGGTGCGGGGTCAAACCGCGCCCCGCCCCACCCCCAGCGTGGCCGGCCGTGACCATCGGCAGCTCGGCGCTGGGATCCCCCACAAGGAAACAACAAAAAATGTGCGCGCTGGCTACACCTAGATACCCGGCCGGATCGCTGTGCGCCGACGGCGATCGCTCGCTCGCACCGCACGAGTCGGCAGCCCGCGCCCGCGCACGGCGCGTGCTCCGGGACGGCGCCACTTGCCGCCGGGACGTGAGCTCGTCTCGCCGGAGCCCAGGGGGTTTCCGCGGCGTCGGCCCGGCGGGTCAGGCTTGCACGGAGCGCCATTGATGGGGCTGTTGCAGGGAGGCACCATCTGATCATGTATGTATGTATGTATGGGCTGCTGCTGCTGCTCCTGAATCGCATTCTAGTAATCCGCGGTCCTGCCGCGGAATCAATGCAGGAGACGGCAGAACCCGCCTTCCCGGAGCTCGAGATCGAACACATGGGCGGGGACTACGCGGTGTTGGAAGTTGGATGGCGTAATGGGCAGGTAGGTGCGGGTCTTAATCCGTGGTGTGTGCGAAAAGTCCACGGAGGGTGGTAGTAATGGTGATACTTCCTCCCTCTAGGTTTATGAGGCTCCCTTTATTTTGGATTAAAATTTAACCGAAGAATCTAACCAACAAAATGAAAACTATACGTCACAGAAATTATATTGTTGAAAAGCTCTTTCTAATACAAATCCAACAGTATAATTTTCTGTACCGGTCTTACTATGCCTCAGTCGATCAAGACTTCGTAATGTTATATTCTGTTGATGTTGCATGAAGGTTCATACAATTTTTTTTCAGTATTTTTTCTTCTACATTATATCACTTGACTGAGACTTGGTTAAGTCCCAGTCGAATGAGGCGTAGCCACACCCTTTTTATATCATATACTTTGTATTTTAGTAGTCTATAGATGACCCGGCCCCAATACAAAGGGGTCCAATAAACCCGGACAAAGGTTTTTCTTTTCTGAAAAGAAGGACCGCCTCGTGCTCTGCATCAGAATGATACCTGCAAGTATATTATTAAGCAAACCCGGACGGAGGTAGTACGTCATACGCCACTAACACTTGGTACAGTATATCTATCTTTTGTTTTGTTTTCACAAGTCCCCTTCTTCGGTGCTGTGTAACTGCATGCGGCTGACAGGCAGGCAGGTGAGCTTCTCGCCGCGTGGGTTTCCTTTGTCGAGCTCCTTGGCTCGTATACCTGCAGCGATCAACAACAGGAGACGTATGGTTTCCTTCGCTTTGTTCCCTGTTAGCCGGTCCAATGCATGGGCGATACGATACGATGGGTCGATGGCCATGGCAGCGCAGAACACTGTGGCCAAGTCAATATACGAGGGCACTGTGCACTGCATGCTAGCGTAGGCCGGTGGGCGTGGCGCCCGCTCCGTGTCGACCCGGTAGACAAAGCGTCTCTTGTCCTCCTCCTCCTCCTCCTCCTTCTTCGAACAGCGCGGCGCAGACTAGCTGGCCATTAAGGATCAAGGACCTAGTAGGAGAATCCTAGTGTGGTTTACCTAACTGTACATCCATTACTTCGGTAGTCTGGTCACTGTGTCTGCGAGGAAATAGACCGAGCAACAGTAACAAATTCATGCGTACACGATAGTACTATACTATACCAGTACAATCGCAGTCATTATTTCCCCTTGGCCCTGCAACGGACCGGCCACTGACGCCGTAACCACACCCAGGTTGGATGCATTTCTCTCCAAGCTGCGCACAGACCTAGTAGTTCCTCGTGTCATAACCGTTAAGCTTCATGCATTAGCCGACGCAATTAAAAGTCCAAACTGATGAAAAGGGCCAGTGCAATCCACATACGTAACAATCACAAAACGAAATCTCATGCTCGCTATCCGCCATGCTAAAGCATGACGCTACAGTTGGTGGGGCTGGGACAGCACCAAACTCTTCTCTTAATGCAATATAGTAGGCTGTACCACTCCCAACCCTAACCCTAACCACATTATTACATTTATAAGCGAGCACTCACTGGAATTAGTATCAATTATTATGGCGAATGGCAAGTCGCAACCGCACCGTGTCTGCTGTCCCCGTCTACTTGCCAAATGTACATACGCGGAGCCGCTGCCCTAGATTCCGTGGAGCTATACGGCCTACCGAACCGTGGCTGCATATGGCAGCCCCCGCTTTGTTTACGATCGCCGATCGGCCGCGCAGCCCGCCCGAACCTACCTACCTACCTGATGGCGCCATCACAACCGGCCGCTTCAGGAATCATCTGCGACTAGTTAATTTATCTCGGCCCAATAGAGACTGACATCTTGTTAATTAGCAGAGGCTGCAAGTGCCCTCAGGTCTTTACTGAATAATATAGGACGCACACACACACAGGCAGTGCATTGCACGTTTGGCGTCTCCCGTGTTCATGCATTGGCACCGGCTGAAGATGGCATCAGATGTTTACTCCCGAGAATCTACATATTCTGCACCGGTGACGCGTTGTCGATATCGTTTCCTATACTGGAAGTTTTTTGGATGAAAATCATTGGCGGTGGTTGCTTGTTGGTTTGCTTGCGGCTATAGTGTAGCGTATCATTGGGCTGGTTGTTGCAGGTAGAGCTGTAGAGCAGCCGTATGTATGCAGGGCGTGTGAATGTGTGATGGCTCGTCTCTACCAAATTAATCAGATGCTAGCTAACTGCTTAAAAAAAATGCAGAGTTGTCAGTGTCCTGTACATGTCAAAGGGATACTCGCGCGTATTTGATATCACCAACTGGATTGCAGGACGTGTGCTCAGGATCCTGGAAGAATATACGTACGTAGTAAATTTTGCCTAGTTAAGCAGAAGTAGACAAGGGCCAGAGATCCTACCAAGCCCACCTGCAAGTGGTACAGAACAGAAGCAGAAGACCGGGGACTCACTCACCCCAGTCAGTCAGTATCGGAGTAACAATTTGTTTGTGTTTTCATGCGGAAATCTGGTCGGCCAAGTTCACCTTCTCTGGCACCGTCTTTGTCCTCATGTCAGGAGCAACTGAACAAGTCCTCGCCGACCCTTCTGCGTTCAACAAGCGGTGCTCAAGAATCTCTCATTCCCATCTGAAGCCGTACTGCTTGTCCTACTCGACCATGACTTTTCCAGTATTACAGAGAGTTCGTTAAGATT
This sequence comes from Triticum aestivum, assembly GCF_018294505.1. Lineage (NCBI taxonomy): Eukaryota > Viridiplantae > Streptophyta > Magnoliopsida > Poales > Poaceae > Triticum > Triticum aestivum. The sequence continues at coordinate 634,188,504 of NC_057800.1, read as the reverse complement.
TTCCCAAGAAGAAGAGATGACAGTCAGAGCTAAGCCTAACACGACTGACCCTTTCAAAGAGGCTCTCCGAAACAGCTGGAGATTATGCATGAGGCACGAGTCAAATCAGGCTGCTCCGTCTTGTCTGTTTTCTGCAGTCCTCCGTATCCCGTCTTTGCTCTCTTCTAAGCATGCGCTTATTACGTTCGCCGTCACACGATATTGCCTGCATGGGTATTGCACAGGTCACTCTGGTACCTCTAGATTGCTTGCTCTAGATACGTTAAGTGTTAAATATCGTGCTCTGACGCTGTCACCAGCCTCAAGAGTTACATCATTTTGTAGTGTTGCATGCCTAGTCCTCGTTCCAGAGGTTTTTCTCTCTCCAAGTTCAGAAGTTGTGTTTGTACTGTGTTTCTAAAAAAAAGTTTAGAAATTGTGAACTAGCCATCCTTTTCTGTTCTACTGAAAGACCATAGTTTCATTTTTTCATATAGGCCTACCAAAAAGGGAATTTTCCATTACCCTGTTTTCTTGGCGCTTAAGGCGTCAAATAGTTTGATTCACGTAAAAAGCGCACACCTCTCCTGAGCGTGTACCTTGCTAACGGACGGGCCCATGAAAGGGTCACGATGCCGAGACTTCCAGTTTTAGAAAGTTACTAGAGTGTTCTTTGGATTGGTTTAAAATTTCTTGTTCGTTTTTTCTGCTTTATTTTACCTTGATCTGATCGGCTTTTTAAATTTTGATAATTCCTTTTTGTTTCGGGGTTTACCTTTTCACGTTTTTTATTTTTCATTTTATTTTTATAAATATGGCCTCTTTTAATGTGTGAACAATTTTAAATTTTGCGAATGTTTTTTAAAATTAATGAACGTTTTTCATTTCAATGAAAATATCTAAATTAAGCATTTTTTAAATTCATGAACGTTTTTCAAATCCGTGTAGTTTTCAAAATTTAAATTTTATCGCATTCATGATTTTTTAATCCGTGAACCTTTTGAATTTGGAAAATTATTTTAAAAATCATGAATATTTTTAGAATATTTTCAAATTTGTGAACATTTTTCTAATTCTGAATATTTCTCAAACTTGTGAATATGTTCTAAAATCATGAACAATTATTTGATTTCACCACAATTTAAAAAATAACCAAAAAAATGGTAACCAGTTTTTCCTCTAATACAATAGAGATGGAGCAGAAAAATCAAGCAAAAACCAGGACAAATGACCAAGCGTATGCACGAACGTTCGAAGGAGCACTATTGGGCCAAGGCCCAGAAGGATGTGTGGCATAGGAAGGCTTCCCGATCAAAATCACTAGTTAAGAGATACCCTTCCTAATGCAACGTTCAATACGTGGCGAAAGCAAAGGGGATCAGGTTGATTTCCCCCTCTTTCCTTCTACCTTGATTGGATCCATGAGGGAACACATCTTCCTCTGCTAGGGAGCATAGGTGTGCTTCACCGCGAAGCACATCCATGCTCCACACGCACGCTTCGCCGTGAATCACATTTGCGCCCTACGAAGAAGCCAACGTGTGCTCAACCGTGGAGAACATACGTGATTCACCTTTTCTCCTTTAGGGGGCATACTTGTGCTCCACTTGTTGAAGCACACTTACGCTTGAGGTGGAGCACCTGTCTGAGCACAAATATGCGAAGTGATTACCATGAACTTTAGCCAAAAAAAATTGCATTTTTGAAGACTCCTAAGATGATGCGTCATTTTTTTAGGAAAACATAATTTTTGTTATTGCTTCATATACTCATACATAAACGTTTTAAAAGGAAAAGTGATATGTATTGCCTATCGGGAGCGAGCAAAATCTATTTGGCAATTATAGCATTATCTGTACCTGGCGCACACACCTTCGCTTGTACGTACTAAGTAGGCCGGCCCATATTAGCAACACCAATTTCCTTTACATCGGTTTTGGGAACCTTCTTGAAGGCTCTAGAAGAATCCCTCCTGTTCTTTTCGGGCTGGTTTTTCTTTGGTTTTGGGGGTTGGGCTTTTATGTTTTCCATCCTGTTTTTTTTTTCTGTTTTATTTAATTCAACTTTTTTTAATTTGTGACCAATTTTCAAAATTTTGTTTTTTAAATTAGCATTTTTTCATATTCACAAAATTTTCAAAGATTCACGTTTTATTCAAATTCATGAACTTTATGATAAATTTTTTATTTTTACTAACCCATGCTTTTTAAAATGCATAAATTTGTTTTAAAGTCAGCCAACTTTTTTGATTAAAAGAGCTGAAGTTCATTTTTCCCAAGACAATACCGGAGTAGCAGTAAAATGTGAGAGAGAAGGAAAACAAAGCAAGCCGGTCGAACGAACGAGAGACTAGTGCTGCGAGTGAGCATACCAAAGGGCCATGGCATGTGAGCCTCTGGTGCAAGCCCTTGGCCAACTATCGCTTAATGTGCCGGCGAGGTGGTCTCCGTGAGCGATACCATTGCGGCATTGCCTCTGATCATCTTCGTCCTCCTCATTCGTGAGTCGGCCAATTATGAGCAAGGCGAAGTGGTCATTTTGCCACCCTAGGTTTGTTTTCAACTGTTTTACATATTTTTGTCGAGTTTCATATATTGGTAGGTTTTATTTCATTACAAAAAATATTCCAAAAGTTTAATTATATTCATGGATTGGGAAAAAAATCATGAATTTTAAAATGTTGACGAATTTGATAAAATTTCCATGGATTTGGAAAATGTCCATTAATTGTAAAAAAATGTTTGCGAATTGACAGGTGTTTGTCAGCGAAACAAAATGTTAGGTAACCCAAGGAAAAGTTCATTGATTCAAAAAAATCCACAAATTTGAAAAATGTTTGAGAATCATAGAAAACCACAATTCGAAAAATGTGCAATAATTTAAAATATATCTACGAATGCAATTTTTTGCAAATTTTAATAATATTTGTGATTTCATTTTTTTACCAACTTGAGAAATATTATGTATTTAAATATGTTCATGAATTTGAAATTATTATCAAAGATGTAAAATTGTTCACAAATTTTAAAAACATTCACGAACTCAAAAATCATTGCAGATTTAAAAAATCGTTAATTAAAAAAATAGCAGATTTTAAAATCTTTGTGAATTTTCAAATTGTTCACGAATTAAAGAATGTACGCGAATTTTGAGAAACAAGCTATAGTTTAAAATATATCCATTAATTCAAAAACAAATGCTTGTGAATTTGAAAAAAATCGTGCGAATTTGAAAAATATTTTTTGAATTCAAAATATATTTCCTATTTAGGAAATGTTTGTGAATTTCTCTATGTTCATGAATTTGGAAATGTTATCAAATTTGACCTTTTTGCAGAAATTTAGAAAATATTAACAAATTCGAAAAAGGTTTGGGAACTTTATGGCCCTTCCAAATGCTTCACGGTCTACACGTTCTAAGCATGTCACATAAACAAAATAAACTGACATTGCAAAACAATAAAGAAGTAGATACCGTGCTTTGATGACCCGAGAAGAAACAATGTGCATGAACATATGCAAAACACCTAGTATGCATTATGGGAGTATATATCAATGGCGGTTGTCGAAGTTCAGAAATTGCTAACTGACCACGTTTCATGGACCAACCAAACGGCTCAGGCCCAATAACACATGTGCGTTTGCAGTTCAGTCCATTTCTATCCATGTGCTAAAGTCAGTCAGGCCTGCACAGCCCAAGGAGTTCGGTCCATGCACCGAGAGCAGGACCGAAAACAAAAGCGGCGAGGCAGCGACACACCGGCCCGTCTTATTTTACGCATTTTCAATTCCCGTGGACCCAGCACAGGCTCGAGTCCCCGTGGACCACTCGTGTGCGCCGCGCCAGTTCTCCTTCCACCCTCCTTCCCACCTCATCCCGGCAGCCCCGCGAGATGATAACGCCAAAACCCTAAACCCCACCGCACCGCAACCCAATCCCTTCCGGCCGCCCGCCACCGCCACCGCCACGTCGGCCGGCGGCCTGCCGGAGACCGACCTCCGCTGTCCCCGTCGCCTCAGCCAGCGAGCGATGCACAGGATTCTCCCCCGAGCCGCCTCCTTCCTCGACGCGGCCGCGGCCCCGGCCCGGCCGCTGCTGCCCTCCTCCCGCATGCCCGCGCTCCGCCTGGCGGGCCCGTCCCTCTCCGCTTGCTCGGTGCCGAGCACCGCGCGCCTCCACCCCCTGCCGTGGCTGCGCTGCGGCGGTGGCGGCGCGGTCGCGAGGAGGGGGCTCTGCTGCTCCGCCGAGGCGGCGAGACGCGGGGATGTTGCCGCGGGAGAGGGGGAGGAGGAGGAAGAGGGGAGGGGCTCCAGAGGAGGTGGGGGTCGCAATTCGCCAGAGAGGAAGCAGAGAGGCCGGGGCGATGCGGCGACGGGGAGCGGGGAGCTGCTCGCCATTCCTGGGGTCGGGCCGCGGAACCAGAGGAAGCTCGTTGAGAAGGGATTCGATGGCGTCGCGCCGCTCAAGCAGCTCTATCGGGATAAGGTGCGTGCGTGGGTGGTCTGTTCTGGATTGTTCGTACTGTTTGTCTCTGTTTTATTGTAGTACTAGTTTGCAAAGTATGTAAGCAACACGTATGCTTGGAGTCTTCACCAGTTCCTGTGAATTGCCAGAATTGACATGGTCACATGGAAAATACATTTCTGTTAACATATGTTGCCTGAGAAAATGTCGTCACATACCACCACTTACATGTTAGCTCAAGCAAACTGATATGCTTAGACCTGCATTCTTGTATAGAGTTGGTGTACTGTGAGTGCAAGCAATCACTCTGTCCTTGACGACCAACTCGGCATTAGAATTCTGGTGGTCACTCCTCAGTTTTAGTAATTGAGGCAACACTGGTAAATGCACATTGGCTCCAAAATCTACAGCAGCAATGATTTTAGTCCTAAAGTTTATGCCTACGCCTACCCTGCATCTCACAAACTTCAGATATGCTGTCAAAAACTCAAGATCGTATTGATTGTAGCATTGCATAAAACAGGTTAATTTGATTCCCACTATGTGATCATTGGAGGCGCTGGAGCATTATCACCATGAAATTCTTAAGTTTGAAGGAAAAAAGAAGAAATTACTTTTGTCTGTTACTTTCTGGGTTTGCTTTACTTTATTCTCTTTAGTTCTTTGTCACAATCCTGTCTTATGAATATGATGGTGATTTCCTCACTTAAAATTCTGCTGGTTCAATCTAACTTCAACGCACCTAGAGCTAACACTTCCTGAGTTTTGCAGTTCTTTGGCAAGTCTGATGAGAAGATGGTTGAGTTCTTGCAAAGTTCAGTTGGCATCATACACAAGAACCATGCTGAGAGTATAACTCTGTTCATTAAAGAGAGCGTTGATGAGGAGGTGAAAGACACTGACACATCTAAGCCCTGCAGAAGAAAGAGGCTCACCTTTTGTGTTGAAGGGAATATCAGTGTCGGGAAATCTACATTCCTCCAAAGAATTGCCAACGAGACTATCGAACTACGTGACCTTGTGGAAATAGTACCTGAACCTGTTGCAAAGTGGCAGGATATTGGGCCTGATCATTTTAACATACTTGATGCTTTCTATGCTGAACCACAGAGGTATGCTTACACTTTCCAGAATTACGTCTTTGTGACAAGGGTGATGCAAGAGAGGGAGTCTTCAAGTGGAATAAAGCCTCTCCGGCTGATGGAAAGAAGTGTTTTCAGTGATAGAATGGTAGGTCATATCTTTGCCGAAAACACTAGTTTTCACTTTTGATCTATCCCACTGTAAACATCTTTTCCTATTTAATGAGTAAACTCGTGTTGATTTTCAGGTTTTTGTCCGTGCTGTTCATGAAGCTAAGTGGATGAATGAGATGGAAATCAGCATTTACGATTCCTGGTTCGACCCAGTTGTGTCATCTCTCCCGGGTCTTGTCCCTGATGGTTTTATTTATCTAAGAGCTAGCCCTGACACCTGCCACAAAAGAATGATGGTTCGGAAAAGGTCAGAGGAGGGTGGTGTCAGTCTTGATTACCTTCAAGGTTTGCATGAGAAACATGAGAGCTGGCTACTTCCGTCCAAAGGACAAGGTTCTGGTTTGTTGTCAGTCAGTCAGCTTCCAATTCATATGGAGGGCTCACTACATCCAGAAATACGAGATCAAGTGTTCTTCCTGGAAGGAGATCATATGCATTCTAGTATCCAGAAGGTAACTTTCTCCTACCTTTATTTGCTCAAGTGTGATCTGTAAGGAGTTATTTGGTCACATATTGGTGCTATTCCGAATTAGGTTCCTGCTCTGATCCTGGACTGTGAAAATGACATTGATTTTAACAAGGACATTGAAGCTAAACGACAGTAAGTGATCAGAACCTTTATATTCCTGAGAGCATTGTTTCAGTTTTCTATTTACATTCTTTTATTGTTAAGCAGGCATTAGTTAAGAATATGATATTCTTTGAGCGGAAAGCATTGAAATTAGCGTATTGATCTACATGTTCCAAAATAGAACTCAGTAATGTTGCTGGAATTGTTGCCAACTGAATCCAAATAGGAAAGGTTAAGCTGTGAAGTGTAAACTGACCTAAAAGTAAAATATTCAGTAATTTCTATGTGCTTTTGATACATCTTCAGTTTACTGTTTGTTTTTTTACCTATGTGACACTAGTTCTGTACTATATATCATGCCTGCTACACTGGTACATGTGAATTATCTGAAGTCTAGGTCTGGTTAGATATGAACGGACAACACATATACTTGTAAACAATCTGGATGGCTTATAGGTGATTCTTTGCATATAACTTTCTAATTCCTGTGAAATGCTTTTGAGACCAAGTCCAGCCTTCCTAGGTCTGTATTTATACACTTTGACACTTGTAAGAAAAAGTCGTCACAGGTTCAATTTGTTATCCTTGTGTCCAGGGTGATGGTATTTGTTATTTTGTCTCTTGAATTATTTATGTAGTAATTCCTGATATACTCCTATTGACAGTAGCATGTATTTGTGGAGATTTAATAAAATGCCACGTCTTAGTGTGGCCTTTATAAAATGCCACGCCAGGACCCGCTTGTTAGTGACACATGGCATGCCATTTAATCAAAGAACAAACTAAGACCGGCATTTTATCGAATTTCCTCGTAATGATAGTTTCCAGCAACCTGCAATGTTATTTTAATAATGTATCACCAAAGTCCTGAACACCCCATGTGCTCTTAACTTCCTTCAAATCTCTGCACCTGTTTGATGTTTCAATGTTGCCCATGAAGATATGCTCGTCAAGTTGCGGAGTTCTTCGAATTTGTGAAGAAAAAGAATGAAGCTCTTCCTGCTGAGACAAGTGATGGCGACAAGAGTATGAGCCCACAGGTTATGCTTCCTGGCAGAGGTGATTTGTGGTTCCCTGGAGGCAGCCCTTTACCAAAATCTGCTCTAGGATCTCTTGAATTCAGACGGGCGATGTCGTCCTTCCTCTCAAAGTAGGGGCAAGCTTGACTTATGCAACTATCTTTTTGTGCCCATGACATGGTATCTTGTAAAATCTGGATGGTCATTTGGTCAATCATCACATCCGAGCCTCGAAGTACCACCCCTAACTGGCGACGACCTTCTGAATGCTGTATTATCTCGAAACCTAGGTACTCTTTCTATCTGTAGTGCTAGTCAATGCTGTATGATAAGTATCTAACTCCCTGTGCCTGTAAATGAAGATCTGACTACTTGCTTGGTGTCGGTGCCTATTAGTATATTATCTAAAAGTATGGAACCATATGCTGTTTCTGTCTACTGTTTCCTTGTTCTTGGCTTGCCCTCCGGCTTGATGGTGGTCATCCTTGGGACGACACATCTGTTGTGTACAAGAAAGAGAAACATATGTTCTGAGGTATAGCTTGAATGGTGTTCCCTTTTCTTTCTTATTTGATTCTACTGCCGTCGCCAATGATGTTGTCTACTCCAGCATCATGCTTTCCCTCCTGAATGCCTGATTACTCCTCTTTTTTTAGAGGAAAGGGAGCCCCAAAGGGCCCCCAATTTCATTATGAAATTCGAGGAGAGAACCCACCTGTTTCAGAAAGCACATGTTAGAAGAGCAAACAGCAGAGAACAGTCTCCTTGTCTGCCTTTTTTAGATTAACGCTTTTTTGTAAGTATTGTCATACGTTGAGATCAAGAGTCCTACAATTTTTTGGCAGCTGAAAAGAGCAGTGCACACTCTTCTTCTCAGCATATCTATTAAAGTTATGATGATACTACTCGTAGGTTGGAGTATATCAGTTAGTGGTTGGCTGTTGCCTTGGTGCCAAACCTACGTAGAGACACCGAGATACAGACGTAGGCGTCACCATCCATCCAAGCCAGAACAGTCGCAAGTCTACATCTGGTAGCTTGTACAGACGTACATGGTGGCAGGGAGGACTGGGCGACCGTCCCTCTCAGGGGACGCCGATGAAAGGTACCCTGTCTACAATCGTATACCGTACGTATACCACTCCCGATTGCCACGCGGAATTATTCATCTACTGTATATAGCTAGGCTGCTATACCTATACGGAGCTATGGCGATGGATCAGTGGCGGAATTTCCACTTCCACGTCCCGTGCATGGACGTGGACAGTGAAGCGGCGTGTCCCATCCGTCGGTCCGGGTCAGGTCACCGGTTTTCCCAGGGGCGGTGGTCGTACGCGCTTCGGAAACTCCGCGCCCGGCCGGAGGCAGAAAGAATTCCACAGCGGCGACCGCATGCGACGCCGACGAGGAGCTGGAACCAGAAGCGTCCTGGACTCCTGGTTCCACTTCGGGCTACTAGCTAGCTCGTATGGCAGTTGTAATAGTGCTTGCTACCGTGGGAGTGAATCACCGGTACACACTTGTGAACACACGAGCTAGCTAGCTAGCTAGCAGTGACCGGCGCGCGCTCCTCCACAGACCTGTCGTGTCACGCCCGTCGTCGTCGTCGCCCGCCCACCGGCCACGCACCGGCGACGCGCTGCCAATCACCGGCTATAACATTCCCCACCTTGATTGGCTTTCAGCCGGCTCACCGCCACGACGCGCGGGCAGAAAACGACCCGCGAGCCAATAATACTCCCATGCACTACGTAACACGCTCGCCACACGCAATGGATCGAAACGGGCACGTCGCCGTCGCCCCCGGGATCCCGGCGACGACGATCCAAGGCCGGGAATTGGCGTCGCTAATTCCCGGCCTCCCAGATATCGCGTCGATCAAGTCTGATCACGCGGCAAAACGCCCGTGACCGGTTCAAAGGGAAGGGAGGCCCGATGGCGTGGGCGGCGCTGTCGTTCGACGACGCGACCGCACAAGCGCATGTGGATGGACCATGGACGACGGATTGTTCGGTTATTTGTCGTTGGGGCTGGATGCAGCCCTAGAGTCGCTGTCTTCTTCTAGTTCTTCTTCTTCCGGCTGCCTGTCACCAGGTTGATGTGATGAGTTCCGCATGCAGGTCTTTAGACCGGTTCAAAAGCGCTAGCTAGCTCGAGGCGGAGGACCGGTTCAATGGCCGTGGGCTTGGACGCACGCGGCCGGTTGCGATCCAACGTTAAGGAAGGGGGTGTTTGGCTCTTGGCTTCTAGCGAATCCGTGCGAGACGAGACTGACCGGAGCCAATGTGTTTCGACGAGTGTAGATTCTTCTTGGTAGGCGGAGGCTGGAGCTTACTGGAGTACCTTCTTCTCTCGTGGTAGAAATTAGGAGGTGATGTGAATTGTGAGCTTTTAACTTTTTACCGGCCGGTCTGGTCGAGTGGCCACCGGCAGTTTGGCGGAAAGATGGCTCTACCATTTGGGACTTTGTTGCTCGCACCGGTCAGCATCCATCACTCTCGTTGCCGGGACATCGCGGAGAAGAGGCTTCGGCCAAAAGCTTGGAATCACTGACCGTGTGATGGAGCGTTCAGATCACTGTAATTTTCGTCAGTCTTCTTCACAAGGAGGACCTCCTTTCGTCATGCTTTTTCATATTTTCCCCTGTCTATCCAAAGTATCCATGTGGCATGGCATAGAGTCTACCTCCGGATCACCGTGCCGGAAAGGTTTAGGTATGCAACAGTCGATTTGGGGTAGAATGCCAGGGAACTGGAGGCAATTCCAGCGCTACAAACGGGGTCTAAGTGTCTAATTCAAGAAAGTAACATGTCTGCGTCGCCGTGGAAAGCCCTTCCCGCGGCCGGATCTTCGTAGCAACGACCGGAACTTAACAGAAAGTTAACCTTTTTGTACTGTGCGGCAAGTGCAGTCCTACGGTTGTCAAGTAGCGTAAGTGGACAACAGGATGGGAACAATCGAAATGCTTGCTATCGCTTCCTTTCTCAGCTCCTGTTCCTACAGGGACAAATGAGGCGGGTGTGGAAGTTGACCTGGTACAAGAAAAGGACACCCAAAATAAATTACCAACTTGCTAGTACTACTAGGAGACATGCATAGCTAAGCTAGCTTGCCTCAAAATCTTGCATGGTTTGAGCTGGGCCGTAGATCGGTCTCCAGATATTCTTTCCCAAAATCTAAAAAATGGCCGCACACTATCTAGACGGAACGAGCGGCCGGCCCCTCGCCGCTCGACCTGCCCTGATTTGCCGCACGCGTGGACCAGGTGTTATCCGGTCGGGCGCTCTCAACCACAAAACAGCTGTCGCTATCTACCCCTTCCAACCTTTCGTCCCCATCTCTCTCGCGTCCGCCGCCATCACAACTCGCGTCGGCCATCTCCGCTCCTCTCACGCCGGCCGCCACAAGTTGGGAACGGGCATCACGCCCCTCGACTGGATTCAGGCGCCGCCGTTCCCACATGTATCAGATCTGTTGAAACTGGGTGAAGGTCGAAGGAAGCTCTGGACGGAGCAGGAGGAAGGGAAGCAGCGGACGGCATGAGGTCTAGGCGTGGCTGTAGCGACTGGGAGAGGACGAAGCACATGCTTGGATGAAGTGTAGCGGCCTGATGAAGCACGGCCACGGGAGCGGAAATGACCTCGTCCTCGATCTGGAGCAAGATGAAGACGAGGACTGCTAGGGAATGGAGACAGAGATATGTATTACCCACTTTGACGATGGCTGTGATTTCACCCCGGTGGTCAATCACTTTCTTGCTATCGACTTCATCTTGTTGGCAATGTAAATGCCCAGATGATGATTCCAACATTTTGTGCTAGTACAATCTAACTTTAATTCTGGATGATATCAGCTCGTAAGATCTTTTATATCAAACCAATCAATGAAAATTAGATCCCTCATGAGTATGTTTTGACGAAAAAAATTGATGCCAATTTTGGTGCTATATCGTGCATTTTTAGTACTGCATTATGCAACTTTAGTACTGGATGGTGCAACTTTTTTATAAACTTAGTTTTTGTAGCTGCATGATCCAATTTTCTATGAAGTTGCAACCTACCAACCATGAGAACGTAATGTGCAACTAGTCTACTGCCCCCGCCAACAACCTAGTAGTCGATGTGCAACTCTCATCCTTACTTGTGGATGTGTAGTTTTTCATGGTTTTACACACCCTGCCCACCCCCCTACCAGTGTTATGTGCAACTTAGTCTGTTGTTCACGCCAACAGCTTATTAGTCGATGTGCAACTCCTTCCCCTCCCTTGTTGTGGATATGCAGTTTCAGTTGGCGGAGGCAATACACGGAGTTGCACAAGTCCGCCAGGCAGTTGGCCGGGCCAACATACGAAGTTGCACATCTCACAGGAAGGATAGTTTGATGGTGAAAACTCCACATTCATGAGGATAGTGAAAAGTTGAATATAGACAAGACGCTAAAGTTGTACGTCTCACTAGCAGGGGTGGTTTGCCCTAGGTGCTAGCAGGAAAACTACACATCCATGGGATATAAGAAAAAGTTGCATATTACTGTTAGACAATTGGCCGTGGCAGTATCCTAAGTTGCACATCCACTGATAGATAGTTGGCTGATGCAGCAAACAGTGAAAACACTCAAACGCGGTTGTGGGGGGTGCACGCGCGACGACTACCAGGCATGGAGTTGGCCAGGGCACCGCGATAGCTGACCAAATTGCATATTTCACTGTTAGAGAGTAGTTGGGGTGGTGCCACTAGTGAAAACTGCATGGGCTAGGCAACAAATGAAGTTGCACATCTCACTAGAAGGAGGCGGTTTGGGGTGGAGGTATCATAGAGAAAAACTGCACGCGTACAGTGTACGAGAAAAGTTGCACATCCCTCTCAGGTAGTTGCACATCGACGGCTAGTAAGTTGCACAAAACGGGATCAAAATTGCACAAAAAATATTTCGTCGAAACATAATCATATTAGATCTAGTTTCGAAGAGCACATGCGTGGCCGTGGAGTTGGGACATTCTTACAGGATAGTCCCTCAAACGCGGTTGTAGAGGCTCACACGCGCGATGACTACCAGGCAGTTGGCCAGGGCACCGGGGCAGCAGATGAAATTGCACATTTCAATTTTAGAGAGTAGTATGGGGTGGTGCCACTAGTGAAAATTGCATGGCCTGGGCAACAAACGAAGTTGCACATCTCACTGAAAGGAGGCAATTTGGGGATGGAGGTACCATAGAGAAAAACTGCATGTCTACGGTGTACAAGAAAAGTTGCACATCCCTGTCGGGTAGTTGCACATCGACGGCTAGTCAGTTACACAAAACGGGGACAAAATTGCACAAAAAAAAGTTTGTCAAAACATATCCATGCGGGATCTAGTTTCGAAGAGCACATCACGAGGATTTCAGTGGTGAAAGCGGATCTTAATTTCGATATTTGGTTTAAAAGTTATGGCTTTTTTAAGAAACAAAAATTAAAAAGCAAACTAGATGGTCAACTCCCTTTAGTGTACAACGGACCACGTACTTATCTTTTCCACCGGCCGCTCCCAAACTCTACCTGGCGTTTTTAATATGCGACAGTGACTAGACGTCTCGGACAGGGGCCGGCCGCTCGCGAGCGGTACCTAGCGCCCGGCCGCCAGCTAGATTGATCCATATTCTTTTGGCTGGCCATGATCCACACAAATACTCGCCTGGAATTTTGCTTGTCCTGATCTTCGTCCACAATTTCGTTTTTGGTTTAGGTTTTGACCGGCTCCCCCCTATTTGTACGGGTTCCTCCTCTTAAATTAGCGCTGAAACTTGGTTCGTTGAACCTTAACTGCACTAGGCAATTAGGTTGGCAGGTTACGTACGTCCCCTTCTATAATCAGAAAGCCATGCAAGTGGCTGTGCTGGATACTGTAAGATAATCTCGCTGCAGTTGAAAATCTTCGAGAAATTCTAAAAATGCAGACATGCTTGTGGAGTCACATGGTTACGTAGGCAGCTATATATTTTAAGACAATGGTTACCTAGTCAAACACATCAATGAGAGGCAATCTAAATCATTAGTATCCCACATGCTTCATGAGAAATTAAGGGCCTGTTCGGGACTGCTCCGCTCCTTGAAATTCAACTCCGCTCTAGAAAACGCAAGCCAATCGAGATAGCTCCACGATATGCCGTTTCAAAAAAAATAATTAAAATCTGAGATACAACTCCCTGGTTTTTGTGAAGCTCTTTAGGAAGTGTTCCAAAAAACTGTAGAAGTTGGAGTTGGAAGGAATTGCCCACCACTGACATTAGTAAGTGGATACCCCTTCGTTTCTCTCCGCTCAACCAATCAAATATATCATTTCACCAATTTTCTCATTCTTGAATCTGGAGCTAGATTAAAGCCAGACATTCTCTTCGAAAGAGTTGCAACTCCTGTGTGAAATTGCTCCAAAGTGGATTTGGTGGAGCAGAACTGATTTTGATGCAGCAGAGCAGTCCAAACAAGCGCTAAATATCACATGCAATTTAGTATACCGCTACCGCTTCGGGCTGTCTCAGGGGTTATATTTACTAAAGAAGTTCAGGAAAGACTAACATATAATGAAATAAAGGGGCCATACAAGGAATCGCTTGCTGCGACCGCAACAATGATACCTACGGTTTGTCACAAGCTACATTACTTTTATATGTACTTCAGTGTTGAACTCTCCAACATCAATTAAAAGCCAGTGTATCAATAAGAAACACACATATTCACCGTAAAACAGCAAAAGCAGCAATGTTGGCCAAGAACAAGTAATTGTTATGTACGCAATAGCATCTCACAATTATGGGATGTCAATCCCAATGTTTGCTTTGGAACTTCCTACCCTTTAAATTATAAGTTTATCTTTAAGGTTGGTTGTAATGGGGAGTATCATATACTAATATCATGCATATGATACTAGTGTATGATACTACCTTCCTAGTGCATAGTATCATATATTAGTATCATGTAGTACTTTATTTATTGTCATGCAGGACACATAATAGCATATCATTTATTATGATACGGTATCATGATATGATACTCAACTCTCTCTTTCTTCATTTAATTCTATGACACCTCATCAAAATTGCCTAGTTGATATGCATGATACTAGCTATGATACTATCATTACGACCAGCCTAAGCTAGGTTCTTAGGCAATTGGAAATAAGATATATGATTGTCTACTTAGACTGGATTGTTAGACCTATACATAATAAGAACCTCGACAAGAGTAAGCGATAATTGGAAGAATTGTTCTTCTATCTTGCTTTCTTTTTCTTTAACTTTTGTGGAAAAAACTTTCGATCTATTCACCATCTGTCATGGTAGTACAAAGAACACCAGAAGTAACAAGCCAGATCCGTGGACCACCTAGCGACGATCACAAGCACTTGAGCGTGTTGAAGGCTTCCCGCCGCCATCGCCCCTCCCTAACCAGAGCCGGGCAAACCTTGTAGTAGTAGATGAAGGAAATATGCCCTAGAGGCAATAATAAAGTTATTATTTATTTCCTTATATCATGATAAAAGTTTATTATTCATGCTAGAATTGTATTAACCGGAAACATAATACATGTGTGAATACATAGACAAATAGAGTGTCACTAGTATGCCTCTACTTGACTAGCTCGTTAATCAAAGATGGTTATGTTTCCTAACCATGGACAAAGAGTTGTTATTTGATTAACGAGATCACATCATTAGTTGAATGTGATTGACATGACCCATTCCATTAGCTTAGCACCCGATCGTTTAGTATGTTGCTATTGCTTTCTTCATGACTTATACATGTTCCTATGACTATGAGATTATGCAACTCCCGTTTGCCAGAGGAACACTTTGTGTGCTACCAAACGTCACAACGTAACTGGGTGATTATAAAGGAGCTCTACAGGTGTCTCCAAAGGTACATGTTGGGTTGGCGTATTTCGAGGTTAGGATTTGTCACTCCGATTGTCGGAGAGGTATCTCTGGGCCCTCTCGGTAATGCACATCACTTAAGCCTTGCAAGCATTGCAACTAATGAGTTAGTTGCGGATGATGTATTACAGAACGAGTAAAGAGACTTGCCGGTAACGAGATTGAACTAGGTATTGAGATACCGACGATCGAATCTCGGGCAAGTAACATACCGATGACAAAGGGAACGACGTATGTTGTTATGCAGTCTGACCGATAAAGATCTTCGTAGAATATGTAGGAGCCAATATGAGCATCCAGGTTCCGCTATTGGTTATTGACCGGAGACGTGTCTCGGTCATGTCTACATTATTCTCGAACCCGTAGGGTCCGCACGCTTAAGGTTTCGATGACAGTTATATTATGAGTTTATGAGTTTTGATGTACCGAAGTTAGTTCGGAGTCCCGGATATGATCACGGACATGACGAGGAGTCTCGAAATGGTCGAGACATAAAGATTGATATATTGGACGGCTATATTCGGACACCGGAAGTGTTCCGGGTGATTTTGGAGAAAACTGGAGAGCCGGAGGGTTACCAGAACCCCCCCGGGAGAAGTAATGGGCCATATGGGCCTTAGTGGAGAGAGAGAGGGGCAGCCAAAGGTGGGCCGCACACCTCCTCCCCCTGGTCCGAATTGGACTAGGAGAGGGGGGGCGGCGCCCCCCTTTCTCTCTCCCTCCCCACTTCCTTCCCCCTCCTAGTAGGAGTCCTACTCCTACTAGGAGGAGGACTCCTCCTTGGCGCGCCTATAGGGCCGGCCGGCCTCCTCCCCTTGCTCCTTTATATATGGGGGCAGGGGGCACCCCTAGACACACAAGTTGATCCACGTGATCATATTCTTAGCCGTGTGCGGTGCCCCCTTCCACCATAGTCCTCGATAATATTGTAGCGGTGCTTAGGCGAAGCCCTGCGACGGTAGTACATCAAGATCGTCACCACGCCGTCGTGCTGACGGAACTCTTCCCCGGCACTTTGCTGGATCGGAGTCCGGGGATCGTCATCGAGCTGAACGTGTGCTAGAACTCGGAGGTGCCGTAGTTTCGGTGCTTGATCGGTCGGGCCGTGGAGACGTACGACTACATCAACCAAGTTAACGCTTCCGTTGTCGATCTACAAGGGTACGTAGATCACACTCTCCCCCTCTCGTTGCTATGCATCACCATGATCTTGCGTGTGCGTAGGAAATTTTTTGAAATTACTACGTTCCCCAACAGTGGCATCCGAGCCTAGGTTTTATATGTTGATGTTATATGCACGAGTAGAACACAAGTGAGTTGTGGGCGATATAAGTCATACTGCTTACCAGCATGTCATACTTTGGTTCGGCGATATTGTTGGACGAAGCGGCCCGGACCGACATTACGCGTACGCTTACGCGAGACCGGTTCTCCCGACGTGCTTTGCACATAGGTGGCTTGCGGGTGACAGTTTCTCCAACTTTAGTTGAACCGAGTGTGGCTACGCCTAGTCCTTGTGAAGGTTAAAACAGCACCAACTTGACAAACTATCGTTGTGGTTTTGATGCGTAGGTAAGATTGGTTCTTGCTTAAAGCCCGTAGCAGCCACGTAAAACATGCAACAACAAAGTAGAGGACGTCTAACTTGTTTTTGCAGGGCATGTTGTGATGTGATATGGTCAAGACATGATGCTAAATTTTATTGTATGAGATGATCATGTTTTGTAACCGAGTTATCGGCAACTAGCAGGAGCCATATGGTTCTCGCTTTATTGTATGCAATGCAATCGCGCTGTAATGCTTTACTTTATCACTAAGCGGTAGCGATAGTCGTGGAAGCATAAGATTGGCGAGACGACAACGATGCTACGATGGAGATCAAGGTGTCACGCCGGTGACGATGGTGATCATGACGGTGCTTCGAAGATGGAGATCACAAGCACAAGATGATGATGGCCATATCATATCACTTATATTGATTGCATGTGATGTTTATCTTTTATGCATCTTATCTTGCTTTGATTGACGGTAGCATTTTAAGATGATCTCTCACTAATTATCAAGAAGTGTTCTCCCTGAGTATGCACCATTGCGAAAGTTCTTCGTGCTAAGACACCACGTGATGATCGGGTGTGATAGGCTCTACGTTCAAATACAACGGGTGCAAAACAGTTGCACACGTGGAATACTCAGGTTATACTTGACGAACCAAGCATATACAGATATGGCCTCGGAACATGGAGACCGAAAGGTCGAGCGTGAATCATATAGTAGATATGATCAACATAGTGATGTTCACCATTGAAACTACTCCATCTCACGTGATGATCGGACATGGTTTAGTTGATTTGGATCACGTGATCACTTAGAGGATTAGAGGGATGTCTATCTAAGTGGGAGTTCTTAAGTAATATGATTAATTGAACTTAAATTTATCATGAACTTAGTCCTAGTAGTATTTTGCAAATTATGTTGTAGATCAATAGCTCGCGTTGTTGCTTCCCTGTGTTTATTTTGATATGTTCCTAGAGAAAATTGTGTTGAAAGATGTTAGTAGCAATGATGTGGATTGGATCCATGATCTGAGGTTTATCCTCATTGCTGCACAGAAGAATTATGTCCTTGATGCACCGCTAGGTGACGGACCTATTGCAGGAGCAGATGCAGACGTTATGAACGTTTGGCTAGCTCAATATGATGACTACTTGATAGTTTAGTGCACCATGCTTAATGTCTTAGAATCGGGACTTCAAAGACGTTTTGAACGTCATGGAGCATATGAGATGTTCCAGGAGTTGAAGTTAATATTTCAAGCAAATACCCGGGTTGAGAGATATGAAGTCTCCAACAAGTTCTATAGCTAAAAGATGGAGGAGAATCACTCAACTAGTGAGCATGTGCCCAGATTGTCTGAGTACTACAATCGCTTGAATCAAGTAGGAGTTAATCTTCCAGATAAGATAGTGATTGACAGAATTCTCTAGTCACCATCACCAAGTTAGTAGAACTTCGTGATGAACTATGAAATGCAAGGGATAACGGAAACGATTCCCAAGCTCTTCGTGATGCGGAAATTAACGAAGGTAGAAATCGAGAAAAACATCAAGTGTTGATGGTAGACAAGACCACTAGTTTCAAGAAAAGGGCAGAGGGAAGAAGGGGAAATTCAAGAAGAACAGCAAGCAAGTTGCTGCTCAAGTGAAGAAGCCCAAGTCTGGTCCTAAGCCTGAGACTAAGTGCTTCTACTGCAAAGGGACTGGTCACTGGAAGCGGAACTACCCCAAATGATTGGCGGATAAGAAGGATGGCAAAGTGAACATAAGTATATTTGATATACATGTTATTGATGTGTACTTTACTAGTGTTTATAGCAACCCCTCAGTATTTGATACTAGTTCAGTTGCTAAGATTAGTAACTCGAAACGGGAGTTGCAGAATAAACAGAGACTAGTTAAGGGTGAAGTGATGATGTGTGTTGGAAGTGGTTCCAAGATTGATATGATCATCATCGCACATTCCCTATACTTTCGGGATTAGTGTTGAACCTGAATAAGTGTTATTTGGTGTTTGCGTTGAGCATGAATATGATTTGATCATGTTTATTGTAATACGGTTATTCATTTAAGTAAGAGAATAAATTGTTGTTCTTTTACATGAATAAAACCTTATATGGTTACACACCCAATGAAAATAGTTCGTTGGATCTTGATCGTAGTGATACACATAATCATAAATTTGAAACCAAAAGATGCAAAGTTAATAATGATAGTGCAACTTATTTGTAGCACTGCCGTTTAGGTCATATTGGTGTAAAGCGCATGAAGAAACTCCATGCTGATGGGATTTTGGAATCACTTGATTATGAATCACTTGATGCTTGTGAACCATGCCTCATGGGCAAGATGACTAAGACTCCATTCTCCGGAGCGAGCAACTGACTTATTGGAAATAATACATACTGATGTATGCGGTCTGATGAGTGTTAAGGCTCACGGCAAGTATCGTTATTTTCTGAACTTCACAGATGATTTGAGAAGATATGGGTATATCTACTTGATGAAACATAAGTCTAAAACATTTGAAAAGTTCAAAGAATTTCAGAGTGAAGTGGAAAAAACATCGTGACAAGAAAATAAAGTTTCTACGATCTGATCGCGGAGACAAATATTTGAGTTACGAGTTTGGTCTTCAATTAAAACAATGTGGAATAGTTTCACAAACTCATGCCACATGGAACACCACAACATAATGGTGTGTCCGAACGTCATAACCGTACTTTATTGGATATAGTGCAATCTATGATGTCTCTTACCGATCTACCACTATCGTTTTGGGGTTATGCATTAGAGACAGCTGCATTCACATTAAAAGGGCACCATCTAAATCTGTTGAGACGACACCGTATGAACTGTGGTTTGGCAAGAAACCAAAGTTGTCATTTCTTAAAGTTTGGGGTTGCAATGCTTATGTGAAAAAGTTTCATCCTGATAAGCTCAAACCCAAATCGGAAAAGTGTGTCTTCATAGGATGCCCAAAAATTTACTGTTGGGTACACCTTCTATCACAGATCCAAAGGCAAGACATTCATTGCTAAGAATGGATCATTTCTAGAGAAGGAGGTTCTCTCGAAAGAAGTGAGTGGGAGGAAAGTAGAACTTGATAAGGTAATTGTACCTTCTCCCTTATTGGAAAGTAGTTCATCACAGAAATCTGTTCCTGTGACTACTACACCAATTAGTGAGGAAGCTAATGATGATGATCATGTAACTTCAGATCAAGTTACTACCGAATCTTGTAGGTAAACCAGAGTGAGATCCGCACCAGAGTGGTACGGTAATCCTATTCTGGAGGTCATGCTACTTGACCATGACGAACCTACGAACTATGAAGAAGCAATGGTGAGCCCAGATTCCGCAAAATGGCTTGAGGCCATGAAATCTGAGATGGGATCCATGTATGAGAACAAAGTATGGACTTTGGTTGACTTGCCCGATGATCGGCAAGCCATTGATAATAAATGGATCTTCAAGAGGAAGACGGACACTGATAGTAGTGTTACTATCTACAAAGCTAGAATTGTCGCAAAAGTTTTCGACAAGTTCAAGGTGTTGACTACGATGAGAGTTTCTCACTCATATCTATGCTTAAGTCTGTCCGAATCATGTTAGCAATTGCCGCATTTTATGAAATCTGGCAAATGGATAAACAAAACTGCATTCCATAATAGATTTATTAAAGAAGAGTTGTATATGATACAACCAGAAGGTTTTGTCAATCCTAAAGGTGCTAACAAAATATGCAAGCTCCAGCGATCCATCTATGGACTGGTGCAAGCATCTCGGAGTTGGAATATATGCTTTGGTAAGTTGATCAAAGCATATAGTTTTATACAAACTTGCGATGAAGCCTGTATTTACAAGAAAGTGAGTGGGAGCACTACAACATTTCTGATAAGTATATGTGAATGACATATTGTTGATCGGAAATAATGTAGAATTATTCTGCAAAGCATAAAGGAGTGTTTGAAAGGAATTTTCCAAAGAAAGACCTCGGTGAAGCTGCTGACATATTGAACATCAAGATCTATAGAGATATATCAAGACGCTTGATAAGTTTTTTTTTCAATGAGTACATACCTTGACAAGATTTTGAAGTAGTTCAAAATAGAACAGTCAAAGAAAGAGTTCTTGTTTGTGTTACAAGGTGTGAAATTGAGTAAGACTCAAAACCCGACCACGACAGAAGATAGAAAGAGAATGAAAGTCATTCCCTATGCCTCAGACATAGGTTCTATAAAGTATGCCATGCTATGTACCAGATCTATTATATACCCTACACTGATTTTGGCAAGGTAGTACAATAGTGATCTAGGAGTAGATCACTGGACAGCGGTCAAAACTATCCTTAGTGGAATAAGGATATGTTTCTCGATTATGGAGGTGACAAAAAAGGTTCATCGTAAAGGGTTACGTTGATGCAAGTTTTGACACTAATCCAGATGACTCTAAGTCTCAATCTGGATACATATTGAAAGTGGGAGCAATTAGCTAGAGTAGCTCTGTGCAGAGCATTGTTGACATAGAAATTTGCAAAATACATACGGATCTGAATGTGGCAGACCCGTTGACTAAACTTCTCTCACAAGCAAAACATGATCACTTTTTGGGTCTTAATCACATAGCGATGTGAACTAGATTATTGAATCTAGTAAACCCTTTGGGTGTTAGTCACATGGAGATGTGAACCAATCACATAAAGATGTGAACTATTGATGTTAAATCACATGGCGATGTGATCTAGATTATTGACTCTAGTGCAAGTGGGAGACTGAAGGAAATATGCCCTAGAGGCAATAATAAAGTTATTATTTATTTCCTTATATCATGATAAAAGTTTATTATTCATGCTAGAATTGTATTAACCGGAAACATAATACATGTGTGAATACATAGACAAACAGAGTGTCACTAGTATGCCTCTACTTGACTAGCTCGTTAATAAAAGATGGTTATGTGTCCTAACCATGGACAAAGAGTTGTTATTTGATTAACGGGATCACATCATTAGTTGAATGATCTGATTGACATGACCCATTCCATTAGCTTAGCACCCGATCATTTAGTATGTTTCTATTGCTTTCTTCATGACTTATACATGTTCCTATGACTATGAGATTATGCAACTCCCGTTTGCCAAAGGAACACTTTGTGTGTTTTCAAAGGTCACAACGCAACTGGGTGATTATAAAGGAGCTCTACAGGTGTCTCCAAAGGTACATGTTGGGTTGGCGTATTTCGAGATTAGGATTTGTCACTCCGATTGTCGGAGAGGTATCTCTGGGCCCTCTCGGTAATGCACATCACTTAAGCCTTGCAAGCATTGCAACTAATGAGTTAGTTGCGGGATGATGTATTACAGAACGAGTAAAGAGACTTGATGGTAACGAGATTGAACTAGGTATTGAGATACCGACGATCGAATCTCGGGCAAGTAACATACCGATGACAAAGGGAACGACGTATGTTGTTATGCGGTCTGACCGATAAAGATCTTCATAGAATATGTAGGAGCCAATATGAGCATCCAGGTTCCGCTATTGGTTATTGACCGAAGACGTGTCTCGGTCATGTCTACATTGTTCTCGAACCCATAGGGTCCGCACGCTTAAGGTTTCGATGACAGTTATATTATGAGTTTATGAGTTTTGATGTACCGAAGTTAGTTCGGAGTCCCGGATGTGATCACGGACATGACGAGGAGTCTCTAAATGGTCGAGACATAAAGATTAATATATTGGACGGCTATATTCGGACACCGGAAGTGTTCCGGGTGATTTCGGAGAAAACCGGAGAGCCGGAGGGTTACCAGAACCCCCCCGGGAGAAGTAATGGGCCATATGGGCCTTAGTGGAGAGAGAGAGGGGCAGCCAAAGGTGGGCCGCACGCCTCCTCCCTCCTGGTCCGAATTGGACTAGGAGAGGGGGGCGGCGCCCCCCTTTCCCTCTCCCTCCCCACTTCCTTCCCCCTCCTAGTAGGAGTCCTACTCCTACTAGGAGGAGGACTCCTCCTTGGCGCGCCTATAGGGCCGGCCGGCCTCCTCCCCTTGCTCCTTTATATACGGGGGCAGGGGGCACCCCTAGACACACAAGTTGATCCACGTGATCATATTCTTAGCCGTGTGCGGTGCCCCCTTCCACCATAGTCCTCGATAATATTGTAGCGGTGCTTAGGCGAAGCCCTGCAACGGTAGTACATCAAGATCGTCACCACGCCGTCGTGCTGACGGAACTCTTCCCCGACACTTTGCTGGATCGGAGTCCGGGGATCGTCAACGAGCTGAACGTGTGCTAGAACTCGGAGGTGCCGTAGTTTCGGTGCTTGATCGGTCGGGCCGTGGAGACGTACGACTACATCAACCAAACGCTTCCGTTGTCGATCTACAAGGGTACGTAGATCATACTCTCCCCTCTCGTTGCTATGCATCACCATGATCTTGCGTGTGCGTAGGAATTTTTTTGAAATTACTACGAAACCCAACAGCTAGATCATTGCACATCCCGGTACACCGTCGGAGGCATTCATATAGAGTTATATCTATGTTCTAGTATCGAGTTGTAATATTGAGTTGTAAGTAAATAAAAGTGTGATGATCATAATTATTAGAGCATTTCCCCAGTGAGGAAAGGATGATGGAGACTATGATTCCCCCACAAGTCAGGATGAGACTCCGGACTTTAAAAATAAATAAAAGAGGCCAAAGAAGCCCAAATAAAAAAAGGAGGCCAAAGAAGCCCACCAAACAAATAAAAAAATAAAAAAAATGAAAGAAAAAGAGAGAAGGGGCAATGTTACTATCCTTTTTCCACACTTGTGCTTCAAAGTAGCACTATGTTCTTCATATAGAGAGTCTCTTGAGTTATCACTTTCATATACTAGTGGGAATTTTCATTATAGAACTTGGCTTGTATATTCCAACGATGGGCTTCCTCAAATGCCCTAGGTCTTCATGAGCAAGCAAGTTGGATGCACACCCACTTAGTTTCAGTTTGAGCTTTCATATACTTATAGCTCTAGTGCATCCGTTGCATGGCAATCCCTACTCACTCACATTGATATCTATTGATGGGCATCTCCATAGCCCGTTGATACGCCTAGTTGATGTGAGACTATCTTCTCCTTTTTGTTTTCTCCACAACCACCATTCTATTCCACCTATAGTGCTATATCCATGGCACATGCTCATGTATTGCGTGAGGGTTGAAAATGCTGAAGCGCGTTAAAAAGTATGAACCAATTGCTCAGCTTGTCATCGGGGTTGTGCATGATGTGAGTATTTTGTGTGGTGAAGATGGAGCATAGCCAGACTATATGATTTTGTAGGGATAACTTTCTTTGGCCTTGTTATTTTGAAAAGACATGATTGCTTTATTAGTGGGCTTGAAGTATTATTGTTTTTATGTCAAATGATAGACTATTGCTTTGAATCACTCGTATCTTAATATTCATGCCATGATTATATATGTGATCAAGATTATGCTAGGTAGCATTCCACATCAAAAAATATCTTTTTTTATCATTTACCTACTCGAGGACGAGCAAGAATTAAGCTTGGGGATGTTGATACGTCTCCGTCGTATCTATAATTTTTGATTGTTCCATGCCAATATTCTACAACTTTCATATACTTTTGGCAACTTTTTATACTGTTTTTGGGACTAACATATTGATCCAGTGCCCAGTGTGTTGGAAATATGCCCTAGAGGCAATAATAAAAGTATTATTATTATATTTCCTTGTTCATGATAATTGTCTTTTATTCATGCTATAACTGTATTATCCGGAAATCGTAATACACGTGTGAATACATAGACCACAATATGTCCCTAGTGAGCCTCTAGTTGACTAGCTCGTTGTGATCAACAGATAGTCATGGTTTCCTGGCTATGGACATTAGATGTCGTTGATAACGGGATCACATCATTAGGAGAATGATGTGATGGACAAGACCCAATCCTAAGACTAGCACAAAAGATCGTGTAGTTCATTTGCTAGAGCTTTGCCAATGTCAAGTATCTTTTCCTTAGACCATGAGATTGTGCAACTCCCGGATACCGTAGGAGTGCTTTGGATGTACCAAACGTCACAACGTAACTGGGTGGCTATAAAGGTGCATTACAGGTATCTCCGAAAGTGTCTGTTGGGTTGGCACGAATCGAGACTGGGATTTGTCACTCCGTGTAAACGGAGAGGTATCTCTGGGCCCACTCGGTAGAACATCATCATATGCGCAATGTGACCAAGGAGTTGATCACGGGATGATGTGTTACGGAACGAGTAAAGTGACTTGCCGGTAACGAGATTGAACAAGGTATTGAATACCGACGATCGAATCTCGGGCAAGTAACATACCGATAGACAAAGGGAATTGTATACGGGATCGATTGAGTCCTTGACATCGTGGTTCATCCGATGATATCATCGTGGAACATGTGGGAGCCATCATGGGTATCCAGATCCCGCTGTTGGTTATTGACCGGAGAACGTCTCGGTCATGTCTGCATGTCTCCCGAACCCGTAGGGTCTACACACTTAAGGTTCGATGACGCTAGGGTTATAAAGGAAGCTTGTATGTGGTAACCGAATGTTGTTCGGAGTCCCGGATGAGATCCCGGACGTCACGAGGAGTTCCGGAATGGTCCGGAGGTAAAGATTTATATATAGGAAGTCCTGTTTCGGCCATCGGGATAAGTTTCGGGGTCATCGGTATTGTACCGGGACCACCGGAAGGGTCCCGGGGGCCCACCGGGTGGGGCCACCTGCCCCGAGGGGCCACATGGGCTGTGGGGGTGCGCCTTGGCCTACATGGGCCAAGGGCACCAGCCCCAAGAGGCCCATGCGCCTAGGGAACCCTAGAGGGAAGAGTCCTCGAGGGGGAAGGCACCTCCGAGGTGCCTTGGGGAGGATGGACTCCTTCCCCCTCTTGGCCGCCGCACCAGATGCCATCTAGGGCTGGCCGCCGCCCCTAGGGGGTGGGAAAACCCTAAGGGGGGCGCATCCCCCTTCCCCCCTATATATATTGAGGCATGGGGCTGCCCATAACACATGATTTGATCTCTCGTTGGTGCAGTCCTGCCCCTCTCCCTCCTCCTCTTCTCCCATGGTGCTTGGCGAAGCCCTGCGGGATTGCCACGCTCCTCCATCACCACCACGCCGTTGTGCTGCTGTTGGATGGAGTCTTCCTCAACCTCTCCCTCTCCCCTTGCTGGATCAAGGCGTGGGAGACGTCACCGAGCTGTACGTGTGTTGAACGCGGAGGTGCTGTCCGTTCGGCACTTGATCATCGGTGATCTGAATCACGACGAGTACGACTCCATCAACCCCGTTCACTTGAACGCTTCTGCTTAGCGATCTACAAGGGTATGTAGATGCAAACTCTCCTCTCCTTCTACTCGTTGCTGGTCTCTCCATAGATAGATCTTGGTGACGCGTAGGAAAATTTTTGAATTTCTGCTACGTTCCCCAACAGTGGCATCATGAGCTAGGTCTATTGCGTAGATTCTTTGCACGAGTAGAACACAAAGTAGTTGTGGGCGTTGATGTTGTTCAATATGCTTACCGTTACTAGTCCAATCTTGTTTCGACGGTATTGTGGGATGAAGCGGCCCGGACCGACCTTACACGTACTCTTACGTGAGACAGGTTCCACCGATTGACATGCACTTGGTGCATAAGGTGGCTAGCGGGTGCCAGTCTCTCCCACTTTAGTCGGAACGGATTCGATGAAAAGGGTCCTTATGAAGGGTAAATAGCAATTGGCATATCACGTTGTGGTCTTGCGTAGGTAAGAAACGTTCTTGCTAGAAACCCATAGCAGCCACGTAAAACATGCAACAACAATTAGAGGACGTCTAACTTGTTTTTGCAGGGTATGCTATGTGATGTGATATGGCCAAAAGGATGTGATGAATGATATATGTGATGTATGAGATTGATCATGTTCTTGTAATAGGATTCACGACTTGCATGTCGATGAGTATGACAACCGGCAGGAGCCATAGGAATTGTCTTTATTTTTTGTATGACCTGCGTGTCATTGAAGAACGCCATGTAACTTACTTTACTTTATTGCTAAACGCGTTAGCCATAGAAGTAGAAGTAGTCGTTGGCGTGACAACTTCATGAAGACACGATGATGGAGATCATGATGATGGAGATCATGGTGTCATGCCGGTGACGATGATGATCATGGAGCCCCGAAGATGAAGATCAAAAGGAGCAAAATGATATTGGCCATATCATGTCACTATTTGATTGCATGTGATGTTTATCATGTTTATGCATCTTGTTTACTTAGGACGACGGTAGTAAATAAGATGATCCCTTACAAAATTTCAAGAAGTGTTCTCCCCTAACTGTGCACCGTTGCTACAGTTCGTCGCTTCTAAGCACCACGTGATGATCGGGTGTGATGGATTCTTACGTTCACATACAACGGGTGTAAGACAGTTTTACACAGCGAAAACACTTAGGGTTAACTTGACGAGCCTAGCATGTGCAGACATGGCCTCGGAACACGGAGACCGAAAGGTCGAGCATGAGTCGTATAGTAGATACGATCAACATGAAGATGTTCACCGACGTTAACTAGTCCGTCTCACGTGATGATCGGACACGGCCTAGTTGACTCGGATCATGTGATCACTTAGATGACCAGAGGGATGTCTATCTGAGTGGGAGTTCATAAGATGAACTTAATTATCTTGAACATAGTCAAAAGACTTTTTGCAAATTATGTCGTAGTTCACGCTATAGTTCTACTGTTTTAGTTATGTTCCTAGAGAAAATACAGTTGAAAGTTGACAGTAGCAATTATGCGGACAGTAGAAAGCTTATGTCCTTAATGCACTGCTTAGTGTGCTGAACCCCAAACGTCGTTTGTGGATGTTTCGAACATCGAACATACACGTTTTGATAACTACGTGATAGTTCAGTTAAATGGTTTAAGTAGAGGCACCAAAGACGTTTTCGAAACGTCGCGGAACATATGAGATGTTTCGAGGGCTGAAATTGGGATTTCAGGCTCGTGCCCATGTCAAGAGGTATAAGACCTCCGACGATCTTCTTAACCTGCAAACTAAGGGAGAAAAGCTCAATCGTTGAGCTTGTGCTCAGATTGTCTGAGTGCAACAATCACTTGAATCGAGTGGGAGTTGATCTTCCAAATGAGATAGTGATGTTTCCCCAAAGTCATTGCCATGAAGCTGCTAGAGCTTCGTGATGAACTATAACATATCAGGGATAGATAAGATGATCCTTGAGGTATTCACGATGTTTGACACCGCGAAAGTAGAAATCAAGAAGGAGCATCAATTGTTGATGGTTGATGAAACCACTAGTTTCAAGAAGGGCAAGGGAATGAAGGGATACTTCATGAAACGGCAAATCAGCTGCTGCTCAAGTGAAGAAACCCAAGGTTGAACCCAAACCCGAGACTAAGTGCTTCTGTAATAAGGGGAACAACCACTGGAGCAGGATTACCCTAGATACTTGGTAGATGAGAAGGCTGGCAAGGTCGATAGAAGTATATTGGATATACATTATGTTAATGTGTACTTTACTAGTACTCCTAGTAGCACTAGGGTATTGGATACCGGTTCGGTTGCTAAGTGTTAGTAACTCGAAATAAAAGCTACGGAATAAACGGAGACTAGCTAAAGGTGAGCTGACGATATATGTTGGAAGTGTTTCCAAGTTTGATATGATCAAGCATCGCACGCTCCCTCTACCACCGAGATTGGTGTTTGCGTTGAGCATAGACATGATTGGATTATGTCTATCGCAATACGGTTATTCATTTAAGGAGAATAATGGTTACTCTGTTTATTTGAATAATACCTTCAATGGTCTTACACCTAAAATGAATGGTTTATTGAATCTCGATCGTAGTGATACACATTTTCATGCCAAAAGATATAAGATAGTAATGATAGTACCACTTACTTGTGGCACTGCCGTGTAAGTCATAATGGTATAAAACGCATGAAGAAGCTCCATGTTGATGGATCTTTGGACTCACTCATTTTTGAAAAGTTTGAGACATGCGAACCATGTCTATTGGTATATATGCATGAAGAAACTCCATGCAAATGGATCATTTGGACTCACTTGATTTTGGATCACTTGAGATATGCAAATCATACCACATGGGCAAGATGACTGAAAAGCCTCGTTTTCAGTAAGATGGAACAAGATAGCAACTTGTAGGAAGTAACACATTTTGATGTGTGTAGTCCAATGAGTGCTGAGGCATGCAGTGAATATCGTTATGTTCTTACTTCGCAGATGATTCGAGTAGATGTTGAGAATATTTACTTGATGAAACACAAGTCTGAATTATTGAATGGTTCAAATAATTTCAGAGTGAAGTAGAAGTTCATTGTGACAAGAGGATAAAATGTCTATGATACGATCATAGAGATGAATATCTGAGTTACGAGTTTTGGCACACAATTAAGACATTGTGGAAATTGTTTCGCAATTAATACCGCCTGGAACACCATAATGTGATGGTGTGTCCGAACATCATAGTTGCACCCTATTGGATATGGTGCGTACCATGATGTCTCTTATCGAATTACCACTATCGTTCATGGGTTAGGCATTAGAGACAACCACTTTCACTTTAAATAGGGCACCACGTAATTCCGATGAGATGACACCGTATGAATTATGGTTTAGAGAAACCTAAGTTGTCGTTTCTTAAAGGTTTGGGGCTGCGACGCTTATGTGAAAAAGTTTCAAGATTAAGCTCGAACCCAAAGCGGATAAAATGCATCTTCATAGGACACCCAAAACGAGTTGCGTATACCTCCTGTCTCAGATCCGAAAGCAATATGAATTGTTTCTTGAATCAGGTCCTTTCTCGAGGAAAGGTTTCTCTCGAAAGAGTTGAGTGGGAGGATGGTGGAGACTTGATGAGGTTATTGAACCGACTCTTCAACTAGTGTGTGGCAGGACACAGGAAGTTGTTCCTGTTGCACGTACACCAACTGAAGTGGAAGCTTATGATAGTGATCATGAAACTTCGGATCGAGTCACTACCAAACCTCGTGGGATGACAAGGATGCGTACTACTTCAGAGTGGTACTTAATCCTGTCTTGGAAATCATGTTGCTAGACAACAATGAACCTACGAGCTATGGAGAAACGATGGTGGGCCCGGATTCCGATAAATGGCTCGAGGCCATAAAATCCGAGAGAGGATCCATGTATGAGTACAGATGGATTTCAAAAGGAAGACGGACAATGATGGTAAATGTCACCATTAAGAAAGCTCGACTTGTCGTTAAGATGTTTTCCGACAAATTCAAGGAGTTGACTACGATGAGATTTTCTCACTCGTAGCGATGCTAAGAGTCTGTTGGAATTATATTAGCGATTACTGCATTATTTATGAAATCTTGCAGATAGGATGTCAAAACATTGTTTCCTCGACGATTTTAATGAGGAAAGGTTGTATGTGATACAACCGGAAGGTTTTGTCAATCCCGAAAGATGCTAATAAGTATGCAAAGCTCCAGCAATCCTTCTAAGGACTGGAGTAAGCATCTCGGAGTTGGAATGTACGCTTTGATGAGATGATCAAAGATTTTGGATTTATACAAAGTTTATGAGAAACTTGTATTTCCAAAGAAGTGAGTGGGAGCACTATAGAATTTCTAATGAGTATATGTTGTTGACATATTGATGATCAGAGATGATGTAGAATTTCTAGAAAGCATATAGGGTTATTTGAAAGGTGTTTTTCAATAGAAAACCTGGATTAAGCTACTTGAACATTGAGCATCGAGATCTACAAGGATAGATCAAAAACGCTCAATAGTACTTTCAAATGAGCACATACCTTGACATGATCTTGAAGGTGTTCAAGATGGACCAATCAAAGAAGGAGTTCTTGCCTGAGTTGTAAGGTACGAAGTCAAGACTTAAAGCTCGACCATGGCAGAATAGAGAGAAAGGACGAAGGTCGTCCCCTATGCTTTAGACGTAGGCTCTTCAGTATGCTATGCTGTGTACCGCACCTAAAGTGTGCCTTGCCGTGAGTCAGTCAAGGGGTACAAGAGTGATCCAAGAATGGCTCACAGGACAGCGGTCAAAGTTATCCTTAGTAACTAGTGGACTAAGGAATTTTCTCGATTATGGAGGTGGTAAAAGAGTTCGTCGTAAAGGTTACGACGATGCAAGCTTGACACCTATCCGGATAGCTCTGAGTAGAGAGACCGGATACATATAATGGAGCAATAATTTAGAATAGCTCCAAGTAGAACAGTTGTTTGGAATAGCTCCAAATAGAGCGTGGTAGCTGCATCTAGGAGATGACATAGAGATTTGTAAAGCACACACGGATCTGAAAGGTTCAGACCCGTTGACTAAAACCTCTCTCACAAGCAACATGATCAAACATAAAAACTCATTGAGTGTCAATCACATAGTGATGTGAACTAGACTACTGACTCTAGTAAACTCTTGGGTATTAGTCACATGGCGATGTGACCTGTGAGTGTTAATCACATGGCGATGTGAACTAGATTATTGACTCTAGTGCAAGTGGGAGACTGTTGGAAATATGCCCTAGAGGCAATAATAAAAGTATTATTATTATATTTCCTTGTTCATGATAATTGTCTTTTATTCATGCTATAACTGTATTATCCGGAAATCGTAATACACGTGTGAATACATAGACCACAATATGTCCCTAGTGAGCCTCTAGTTGACTAGCTCGTTGTGATCAACAGATAGTCATGGTTTCCTGGCTATGGACATTAGATGTCGTTGATAACGGGATCACATCATTAGGAGAATGATGTGATGGACAAGACCCAATCCTAAGACTAGCACAAAAGATCGTGTAGTTCATTTGCTAGAGCTTTGCCAATGTCAAGTATCTTTTCCTTAGACCATGAGATTGTGCAACTCCCGGATACCGTAGGAGTGCTTTGGATGTACCAAACGTCACAACGTAACTGGGTGGCTATAAAGGTGCATTACAGGTATCTCCGAAAGTGTCTGTTGGGTTGGCACGAATCGAGACTGGGATTTGTCACTCCGTGTAAACGGAGAGGTATCTCTGGGCCCACTCGGTAGAACATCATCATATGCGCAATGTGACCAAGGAGTTGATCACGGGATGATGTGTTACGGAACGAGTAAAGTGACTTGCCGGTAACGAGATTGAACAAGGTATTGAATACCGACGATCGAATCTCGGGCAAGTAACATACCGATAGACAAAGGGAATTGTATACGGGATCGATTGAGTCCTTGACATCGTGGTTCATCCGATGAGATCATCGTGGAACATGTGGGAGCCATCATGGGTATCCAGATCCCGTTGTTGGTTATTGACCGGAGAACGTCTCGGTCATGTCTGCATGTCTCCCGAACCCGTAGGGTCTACACACTTAAGGTTCGATGACGCTAGGGTTATAAAGGAAGCTTGTATGTGGTAACCGAATGTTGTTCGGAGTCCCGGATGAGATCCCGGACGTCACGAGGAGTTCCGGAATGGTCCGGAGGTAAAGATTTATATATAGGAAGTCCTGTTTCGGCCATCGGGATAAGTTTCGGGGTCATCGGTATTGTACCGGGACCACCGGAAGGGTCCCGGGGGCCCACCGGGTGGGGCCACCTGCCCCGAGGGGCCACATGGGCTGTGGGGGTGCGCCTTGGCCTACATGGGCCAAGGGCACCAGCCCCAAGAGGCCCATGCGCCTAGGGAACCCTAGAGGGAAGAGTCCTCGAGGGGGAAGGCACCTCCGAGGTGCCTTGGGGAGGATGGACTCCTTCCCCCTCTTGGCCGCCGCACCAGATGCCATCTAGGGCTGGCCGCCGCCCCTAGGGGGTGGGAAAACCCTAAGGGGGGCGCATCCCCCTTCCCCCCTATATATATTGAGGCATGGGGCTGCCCATAACACATGATTTGATCTCTCGTTGGTGCAGTCCTGCCCCTCTCCCTCCTCCTCTTCTCCCATGGTGCTTGGCGAAGCCCTGCGGGATTGCCACGCTCCTCCATCACCACCACGCCGTTGTGCTGCTGTTGGATGGAGTCTTCCTCAACCTCTCCCTCTCCCCTTGCTGGATCAAGGCGTGGGAGACGTCACCGAGCTGTACGTGTGTTGAACGCGGAGGTGCTGTCCGTTCGGCACTTGATCATCGGTGATCTGAATCACGACGAGTACGACTCCATCAACCCCGTTCACTTGAACGCTTCCGCTTAGCGATCTACAAGGGTATGTAGATGCAAACTCTCCTCTCCTTCTACTCGTTGCTGGTCTCTCCATAGATAGATCTTGGTGACGCGTAGGAAAATTTTTGAATTTCTGCTACGTTCCCCAACACAGTGCCAGTTCCTGTTTGTTGCATGTTTTTTGTTTCATAGAATATCCATATCAAACGGAGTCCAAACAGGATAAAAACCGACGGAGATTTTTTTTGGAATATATATGATTTTTGGGAAGAAAAATCCACGCGAGACGATGCCCGAGGTGGCCACGAGGCAGGGGGCGCCCCTGACCCTCGTGGGCCACCCGTAAGGCGGCTGATGCCCTTCTTTCGCCGCAAGAAAGCTAATATCTGGATAGAGATCGTGTTAAAATTTCAGCCCAATCGGAGTTACGGATCTCCGGGAATATAAGAAACGATGAAAGGGAAGAATCAGGAACGCAGAAACAGAGAGAGAGACAGAGAGACCGATCCAATCTCGGAGGGGCTCTCGCCCCTCCCAGGCCATGGAGACCATGGACCAGAGTGGAAACCCTTCTCCCATATAGGGAGAAGGTCAAGGAAGAAGAAGAATGATGGGGGGCTCTCTCCCCCTCGCTTCCGGTGGCGCCGGAACACCGCCGGGGGCCATCATCATCACCGCGATCTACACCAACACCTCTGCCATCTTCACCAACATCTCCATCACTTTCCCCCCTCCATCTACAGCGTTCCACTCTCCCACAATCCGCTGTATCCTCTACTTGAACATGGTGCTTTATGCTTCATATTATTATCCAATGATGTGTTGCCATCCTATGATGTCTGAGTAGATTTTCGTTGTCCTATCGGTGGTTGATGAATTGCTATGATTGATTTAATTTGCTTGTGGTTATGTTGCTGTCCTTTGGTGCCCATCATATGATTGCGCGCGTGGATCACACCCTAGGGTTAGTTGTATGTTGATAGGACTATGTATTGGAGGGCAAGAGTGACAGAAGCTTCAACCTAGCATAGAAATTGATGCATACAGGATTGAAGGGGGACCAATATACCTTAATCCTATGGTTGGGTTTTACCTTAATGAACATTAGTAGTTGCGGATGCTTGCTAATAGTTCCAATCATAAGTGCATAGAATTCCAAGTCGGGGATGACATGCTTGCAGTGGCCTCTCCCACATAATACTTGCTATCAGTCTAGTAAAGTAGTCAATTGCTTAGGGACAATTTCGCAACTCCTACCACCACTTTTCCACACTCGCTATATTTACTTTATTGTTTCTTTATCTAAACAGCCCCTACTTTTTATTTATGTACTCTTTATTATCTTGCAAACCTATCCAACAACACCTACAAAGTACTTCTAGTTTCATACATGTTCTAGGTAAAGCGAACGTCAAGCGTGCGTAGAGTTGTACCGGCGGTCGATAGAACTTGAGGGAATATTTATTCTACCTTTAGCTCCTCGTTGGGTACGACACTCTTAATTATCAAAAAATGTTGCGATCCCCTATGCTTGTGGGTTATCAAGAACTATGCATATGCCATTAAGATAAACCCAATTTGCACTTATGGCATAGATGACAAGCCCATGGTTATTGGCATTTGTTTTTCTTGTGATGATATTGATATGCTCCCTTTGCATCCTTTATCTCATATGCCAGGCCATGACCACCTAGCTTCGGATATGCATTGTTTTGGATGTTGTCCATTTTCTCCATATGATGTTTCCGATATTGCTCACGAGGAGACCCCCATAGTTTCTGCATACATTTTAGGAGATTTTGATTCATCCCATCCATTGCATGATCCCAATACTTGTGTGCACAATATACTCCCCATGAATCATAATTCTATTGATGTGCCATATAATTGCTTTCTCAATTTGTGTCCCCATCGTGTTATACACAATAACTATTCTTTCATGATGGATGACATGTTCTTATACCATGCATCAAATTTTTTTAATCGATGCTTATCTTGTACTAACTCTCACGTGCACATACACATCATGTTGGATGATGTGTACATTTACCACACACACAATTTCTTCCGTTTGTGTAGGTACCCATGAATACTTGTCAACCTCGCAATCACACGAGTTGACAAAACGAGCTCTAGAGAGCAAAGATGACTTGGGATCCCATGGATTGTCTTTCCCACCGCTCTCTTCGCGCAAAGACTTTGCGCATTCATTCTACATGGCCCTCCCTTGGCTATGGATTATTTTCCATTACATACTATATGCCCATCTTGCCATGTTCACTTTGCATGATATGCTCATTCCTATGCCTTTGCCATGCATTTGTGATCCATGCTTTGCATTACACATGATGATTGATTCTCATACTTGTATGTGTATTTGCAAGCTTGGTGGAGATATTGCTTGCCATTGCCATGTTTGCTATGACCTTGAGGTAGATGCTTCTTTTTTTGTTACACATATTTGCATCACTACCTCACATTTACATGATTGTCCCCATGATATCTTTATTTGTGCTCGATTGATATGCTTACATGCCATGTCACAATCCTTTGTCACACTGCTACCTCTTTTAGCAATGTGTTGGTTTTCCCCGAAGAGGAAGGGATGATGCAGCAAAGTAGCGTAAGTATTTCCCTCAGTTTTTGAGAACCAAGGTATCAATCCAGTAGGAGGCTACGCGCGAGTCCCTCGCACCTGCACCAAACAAATAAATCCTCACAACCAACACAAATAGGGGTTGTCAATCCCTATAGGGCCACTTACGAGAGTGAGATATGATAAGATAATATTTTTGGTATTTTTACGATAAATATGCAAAGTAAAATAAAGGCAAAGTAAATAACTAAGTAGTAGGAGATTGATATGATAAAGATAGACCCGGGGGCCATAGGTTTCACTAGTGGCTTCTCTCGAGAGCATAAGTATTCTACGGTGGGTGAACAAATTACTGTTGAGCAATTGACATAATTGAGCATAGTTATGAGAATATCTAGGTATGATCATGTATATAGGCATCACGTCCGAGACAAGTAGACCGACTCCTGCTTGCATCTACTACTATTACTCCACTCATCGACCGCTATCCAGCATGCATCTAGAGTATTAAGTTAAAAACAGAGTAACGCCTTAAGCAAGATGACATGATGTAGAGGGATAGACTCATGCAATATGAAGAAAACCCCATCTTGTTATCCTCGATGACAACAATACAATACGTGCCTTGCTGCCCTTACTGTCACCGGGAAAGGACACCGCAAGATTGAACCCAAAGCTAAGCACTTCTCTCATTGCAAGAAAGATCAATCTAGTAGGCCAAACCAAACTGATAATTCGAAGAGACTTGCAAAGATAACCAATCATACATAAAAGAATTCAGAGAAGATTCAAATATTATTCGTAGATAGACTTGATCATAAACCCACAATTCATCGGTCTCAACAAACACACTGCAAAAACAAGATTACATCGAATAGATCTCCACAAGAGAGGGGGAGAACATTGTATTGAGATCCAAAAAGAGAGAAGAAGCCATCTAGCTACTAACTATGGACCCGTAGGTCTGAGGTAAACTACTCACACTTCATCGGAAGGGCTATGGTGTTGATGTAGAAGCCCTCCATGATTGATGCCCCCTCTGGCGGAGCTCCGGAACAGGCCCCAAGATGGGATCTCGTGGATACAGAAAGTTACGGTGGTGGAATTAGGGTTTTGGCTCCTACCCTAATCGTTTGGGGGTACGTGGATATATATATGAGGAAGAAGTACATCGGTGGAGCAACAGGGGGCCCACGAGGGTGGAGGGCGCGCCTGGGGGGGTAGGCGCGCCCCCTACCTCGTGGCCTCCTGTTATGTGCATTGTTGAGGAAATCATTAACTTGTAAATGCTCGCTTGGCTTGCGAGTAGGGGATTAATAGGCTAATCAAAAAGTTAATCGGCCATAATCAACTAATCGGACGATTTATCAGTTTATTGGCTACTCGGTGACCCTATGAGTAGGGATTAATTGGCAAGTTAAATCGTTAATTGGATGAATTCTTGAACAGGGGGTTACGTGTCTTGACGTAGGGCCCAAGTCTCCTGAGTTGTATTCGATGAGAAAATCATGTTCCCGAAGGTTTCATTCCGTTTGGACTCCGTTTGATATTCATTTTCTTCAAAACCCTAAAACAGGCAAAAAAAACAACAATTCTGGGCTGGGCCTCCAGTTAATAGGTTAGTCCCAAAAAATAATATAAAAGTGGATAATAAAGCCCAATGATGTCCAAAACAGTAGATAATATAGCATGGAGCAATCAAAAATTATAGATACGTTGGAGACGTATCAAGCATCCCCAAGCTTAATTCATGCTCGTCCTCGAGTAGGTAAATGATAAAAACAGAATTTTTGATGCGGAGTGCTACTTGGCATAATTTTAATGTAATTCTTCTTAGTTTTGGTATGAATATTCAGATCCGAAAGATTCAAGAAAAAAGTTCATATTGACATAAAAATGATAATACTTCAAGCATACTAACTAAGCAATTATGTCTTCTCAAAATAACATGGCCAAAGAAAGTTCATCCCTACAAAATCATATGGTTTAGTCATGTTTCATTTTCGTCACACAAGAATGCTATCATCATGCACAACCCCGATGACAAGCCAAGCAATTGTTTCATACTTTAGTAATCTCAAACCTATAAACTTTCACGCAATATATGAGCGCGAGCCATGGACATAGCACTATAGGTGGAATAGAATATAATGAGGGGGGTTATGTGGAGAAGACAAAAAAAGGAGAAAGTCTCACATCAACGAGGCTAATCAATGGGCTATGGAGATGCCCACCGATTGATGTTAATGCAAGGAGTAGGGATTGCCATGCAATGGATGCACTAGAGCTATAAATGTATGAAAGCTCAACAAAAGAAACTAGTGGGTGTGCATCCAACTTGCTTGCTCATGAAGACCTAGGGCACTTGAGGAGGCCCATTGTTGGAATATACAAGCCAAGTTCTATAATGAAAAATTCCCACTAGTATATGAAAGTGATAACATGAGAGGCTCTCTACTATGAAGATCATGGTGCTACTTTGAAGCACAAGTGTAGCAAATGATAGTAACATTGTCCCTTCTCTCTTTTTCTCTCATTTTTTTTCTTTTTCTCTTTTTTTGGGCCTTTTCTTTTTTATATCCTTTCTCTTTTTTGGGCCTTTTCTCTTTTTTATGGCCTTTCTCTTTTTTTTATTCCTCACTTGGGACAATGCTCTAGAAAATGATGATCATCACACTTCTATTTATTTACAACTCAATGATTACAACTCGATACTAGAACAAAGATGACTCTATATGAATGCCTCCGGCGGTGTACCGGGATATGCAATGGACCAGGAGTGACATGTATGAAAGAATTATGAATGGTGGCTTTGCCACAAATACTATGTCAACTACATGACCATGCTAAGCAATATGACAATGATGAATGTGTCATGATGAACGGAATGATGGAAAGTTGCATGGCAATATATCTCGGAATGGCTATGGAAATGCCATAATAGGTAGGTATGGTGGATGTTTTGAGGAAGATATAAGGAGGTTTATGTGTGAAAGAGCGTATCATATCACGGGGTTTGGATGCACCGACGAAGTTTGCGCCAACTCTCAATGTGAGAAAGGGCAATGCACGGTACTGAAGAGGCTAGCAAGGATGGAAGGGTGAGAGTGCGTATAATCGATGGACTCAACATTAGTCATAAAGAATTCACATACTTATTGCAAAAATCTACAAGTCATCAAAAACCTCGGTACTACACGCATGCTTCTAGGGGGATAGATTGGTAGGAAAAGACCATCGCTCGTCCCCGACCGCCACTCATAAGGAAGGCAAT
Source organism: Triticum aestivum (assembly GCF_018294505.1). Classification (NCBI taxonomy): domain Eukaryota; kingdom Viridiplantae; phylum Streptophyta; class Magnoliopsida; order Poales; family Poaceae; genus Triticum; species Triticum aestivum. Next base: position 634,149,689 of record NC_057800.1, on the reverse strand, counting down.
CAAATAACACCTCATGTTTCAAATTTGTTGCATAACGTTTACCATACGTGCATGCTACAGGACTTGCAAACCTCAACACAAGTATTTCTCAATTTCACAACTACTCAACTAGCACGACTTTGATAATATTACCTCCATGTCTCAAAACAATCATCAAGCATCAAACTTATCTTAGTATTCAACACACTCATAAGAAAGTTTTATTATTAATCTTGCATACCAAGCATATTAGGATTTTAAGCAAATTACCATGCTATTGAGACTCTCAAAATAATCTAAGTGAAGCATGAGATATCAATAGTTTCTATAAAACAAATCCACCACCGTGCTCTAAAAGATATAAGTGAAGCACTAGAGCAAAATTATATAACTCAAAAGATATAAGTGAAGCACATAGAGTATTCTAACAAATTCCAAATCATGTATGGCTCTCTCAAAAGGTTTGTACAGCAAGGATGATTGTGGTAAACTAATAAGCAAAGACTCAAATCATACAAGACGCTCCAAGCAAAACACATATCATGTGGCGAATAAAAATATAGCTTCAAGTAAAGTTACCGATAGAAGTAGACGAAAGAGGGGATGCCTTCCGGGGCATCCCCAAGCTTTGGCTTTTAGGTGTACTTAGATTATCTTGGGGGTGCCATGGGCATCCCCATTCTTAGGCTCTTGCCACTCCTTGTTCCATAATCCATCAAATCTTTACCCAAAACTTGAAAACTTCACAACACAAAACTTAAAGTAGAAAATCTCGTGAGCTCCGTTAGCGAAAGAAAATAAAAGACCACTTCAAGGTACTGTAATGAACTCATTATTTATTTATATGGGTGTTATACCTACTGTATTCCAACTTCTCTATGGTTTATAAACTATTTTACTAGCCATAGATTCATCAAAATAAGCAAACAACACACGAAAAACAGAATCTGTCAAAAACAGAACAGTCTGTAGTAATATGTAGCTAGCGCAAGATCTGGAACCCCAAAAATTCTAAAATAAATTGCTGGACGTGAGGAATTTATCTGTTAATCATCTGCAAAAATAATTAACTAAATAGAAATTTCCAAATAAAAATGACAGCAGTTCTCGTGAGCGCTAAAGTTTCTGTTTTTTACAGCAAGTTCAACAAGACTTTCCCCAAGTCTTCCCAACGGTTCTACTTGGCACAAACACTAATTAAACACAAAAAACACAACAAAAACAGAGGCTAGATAATTTATTTATTACTAAACAGGATCAAAAAGCAAGGAATAAAAATAAAATTGGGTTGCCTCCCAACAAGCGCTATCGTTTAACGCCCCTAGCTAGGCATAACAAGCAAGAATAGATCTAGGTATTGCAATCTTTGGTAGGAAATCCATAAGTGACTCTCATAATAGATTCATAAGGTAATTTAATTTTATTTCTAGGAAAGTGTTCCATGCCTTTCCTTAATGGAAATTGGAATCTAATATTTCCTTCCTTCATATCAATAATTGCACCAATCGTTCTAGGGAAAGGTCTACCAAGAATAATAGCACATGAAGGATTGCAATCTATGTCAAGAACAATAAAATCTATGGGCACATAATTCCTATTTGCAACAATAAGAACATCATTAATTCTTCCCATAGGTTTCTTAATAGTGGAATCCGCAAGGTGCAAGTTTAGAGAGCAATCATCAAAATCACGGAAACCTAACAAATCACACAAAGTCTTTGGAATCGTGGAAACACTAGCACCCAAATCACATAAAGCATAGCATTCAAGATATTTAATTTTAATTTTAATAGTTGGTTCCCACTCATCATAAAGTTTTCTAGGGATAGAAACTTCCAATTCAAGTTTTTCTTCATAAGATTGCATCAAGGCATCAACGATATGTTTAGTAAACGCTTTATTTTGACTATAAGCGTGAGGAGAATTTAGCACGGATTGCAACAAGGAAATACAATCAATCAAAGAGCAATTTTCATAGTTAAATTTCTTGAAATCCATAATAGTGGGTTTAGCAACATCTAGGGTTTTAATTTCTTCAATCCCACTTTTATCAAATTTAGCATCAAGATCAAAAGATTCAGAATTCTTGGAACGCCTTCTAGGTAAAGGTGGATCATAATCAGTCCCATCATTATCAAGATTCATATTGCAAAACAAAGATTTAATAGGGGACACATCAATAACTTTTAGATCTTCATCATTATTTTCATAGGAACTAGAAGAACACGCTTTTATAAAGGCATCTTTCTTAGCACGCATCCTAGCGGTTCTTTCTTTGCACTCATCAATGGAAATTCTCATGGCTTTGAGAGACTCATTGATATCATGCTTAGGTGGAATAGATCTAAGTTTCAAAGAATCAACATCAAGAGATTTTCGATCAACGTTCCTAGCCAAATCATCAATCTTAAGCAATTTTTCTTCAATCATAGCATTAAAATTCTTTTGCGAAGTAATAAATTCTTTAATATTATAATCAAAATCAGAGGGCATATTATTATAATTTCCATAAGAATTGTTGTAGGAATTAACATAATTATTAGAGGGATTACTAGGATAAGGCCTAGGATTGAAATTTCCTCTATACGCGTTATTACCAAAATTGTTCCTACCAACAAAATTCACATCCATAGATTCATTATTATTCTCAATCAAAGTCGACAAGGGCATATCATTAGGATCAGAAGAAACACTCTTATTAGCAAATAATTTCATTAGTTCATCCATCTTTCCACTCAAAACATTAATTTCTTCTACCGCATGCACCTTTTTATTAGTAGATCTTTCAGTATGCCATTGAGAATAATTAACCATAATATTATCTAGGAGTTTAGTAGCTTCTCCTAAAGTGATTTCCATAAAAGTGCCTCCCGCGACCGAATCTAAAATATTTCTAGAAGCAAAATTCAATCCGGCATAAATTTTTTGTATAATCATCCATAAATTTAAACCATGAGTAGGGCAATTACGTATCATTAATTTCATTCTCTCTCAAGCTTGTGCAACATGTTCATGATCAAGTTGCTTAAAGTTCATAATATCGTTTCTAAGAGAGATGATCTTAGCAGGAGGAAAATACTTAGAGATAAAAGCATCTTTGCACTTGTTCCATGAATCAATACTATTTTTAGGCAAAGACGAAAACCAAGCTTTAGCACGATCTCTAAGCGAAAAAGGAAATAGCTTCAATTTAACAATATCATTATCCACATCTTTCTTCTTTTGCATGTCACACAAATCAACGAAGCTATTTAGATGGGTAGCGGCATCTTCACTAGGAAGGCCGGAGAACGGATCTTTCATAACAAGATTCAGCAAAGTAGCATTAATTTCACAAGATTGAGCATCGGTAAGAGGAGCAATCGGGGTGTTAATAAAATCATTGTTGTTGGTTGCTACGTCTTGAGCTTGCATTGGTTTTCCCCGAAGAGGAAGGGATGATGTAGCAGAGTAGCGTAAGTATTTCCCTCAGTTTTTGAGAACTAAGGTATCAATCCAGTAGGAGGCCATGCTCAAGTCCCTCATACCTGCACAAAATGATAGCTACTCGCAACCAACGCGATTAGGAGTTGTCAATCCCTTCACGGTCACTTACAAGAGTGAGATCTGATAGATATAATATTTTTGGTGTTTTTGGTATAGAGATGCAAAGTAAAAAGTAAAAGCAAAGTAAAAAGCAAAGCAAGATTAAAGTGATGGACATTGATATGATGAGAATAGACCCGGGGGCCATAGGTTTCACTAGTGGCTTCTCTCAAGAGCATAAGTATTCTATGGTGGGTGAACAAATTACTGTTGAGCAATTGACAGAATTGAGCATGGTTATGAGAATATCTAGGCATGATCATGTATATAGGCATCACGTCTGTGACAAGTAGATCGAAACGATTCTGCATCTACTACTATTACTCCACTGATCGATCGCTATCCAGCATGCATCTAGAGTATTAAGTTAAAAACAGAGTAACTCCTTAAGCAAGATGACATGATGTAGAGAGATAAATTCATGCAATATGAAATAAACCCCATCTTTTTATCCTTGATGGCAACGATACAATACGTGCCTTGCTGCCCCTTCTGTCACTGGGTAAGGACACCGCAAGATCGAACCCAAAGCTAAGCACTTCTCCCATGGCAAGAACTACCAATCTAGTTGGCCAAACCAAACGGATAATTCGAAGAGACTTGCAAAGATAACCAATCATACATAAAAGAATTCAGAGAAGATTCAAATATTATTCATAGATAGACTTGATCATAAACCCACAATTCATCGGCCTCAACAAACACACCGCAAAAAGAAGATTACATCGAATAGATCTCCACAAGAGAGGGGGAGAACTTTGTATTGAGATTCAAAGAGAGAGAAGAAGCCATCTAGCTACTAACTATGGACCCGAAGGTCTGAGGTAAACTACTCACACTTCATCGGAGAGGCTAGGATGATGTAGAAGCCCTCCGTGATGACGGCCCTCTTCTGGCGGAGCTCTGGAACAGGCCCCAAGATGGGATCTCGTGGATACAGAAAGTTGCGGCGGTGGAAGTAGGTTTTTGGCTCCTCTCTTGATCGTTTGGGGGTACGTAGGTATATATAGGAGGAAGGAGTACGTCGGTGGAGCACCGAGGGGCCCACGAGGCAGGGGGGCGCGCCCTAGGGGGGCACCCCCCACCCTCGTGACCTCCTCTTTGACCCCCTGGAGTAGGGTCCAAGTCCCCTGGATCACGTTCGGTGAGAAAATCACGTTCCCGAAGATTTTATTCCGTTTGGACTTTGTTTGATATTCTGTTTATCCGAAACACTAAAATAGGCAAAAACAGCAATTCTGGGTCGGGCCTCCGTTTAATAGGTTAGTCCCAAAAATAATATAAAAGTGGAAAATAAAGCCCAATATAGTCCAAAACAGTAGATAATATAGCATGGAGCAATCAAAAATTATAGATACGTTGGAGACGTATCAGGCATCCCCAAGCTTAATTCTTGCTCGTCCTCGAGTAGGTAAATGATAAAAAGAGAACTTTTGATGCGGAGTGCTACTTGGCATAATTTCAATGCAAATCTTCTTAATTGTGATATGAATATTCAGAGTAGAAAGATTCAAGACAAAAGTTTATATTGACATAAAAATAATAATACTTCAAGCATACTAATAAAGAAATTATGTCTTCTCAAAATAACATGGCCAAAGAAAGTTATCCCTACAAAATCATATAGTCTGGCTATGCTCCATCTTCACCACACAAAGTATTTAAATCAAGCACAACCCCGATGACAAGCCAAGCAATTGTTTCATACTCTAACTTTTTCAAAACTTTTTCAATCTTCACGCATGACATGAGCATGAGCCATGGATATAGCACTACAGGTGGAATAGAATGGTGGTTGTGGAGAAGACAAAAAGGAGGGGAAGATAGTCTCACATCAACTAGGCGTATCAACGGGCTATGGAGATGCCCATCAATAGATATCAATGTGAGTGAGTAGGGATTGCCATGCAACGGATGCACTAGAGCTATAAATGTATGAAAGCTCAATAAAAGAAACTAGTGGGTGTGCATCCAACTTGCTTGCTCACGAAGACCTAGGGCAATTTGAGGAAGCCCATCATTGGAATATACAAGCCAAGTTCTATAATGTAAAATTCCCACTAGTATATGAAAGTGACAACATATGAGACTATCTATATGAAGAACATGGTGCTACTTTGAAGCACAATATATGAGACTTGCTATATCATGGTGCTACTTTGAAGCACAAGTGTGGAAAAAGGATAGTAGCATTGCCCCCCTTTTTTGGGCCTTTTTTTTCTTTGACCTTTCTCTTTTTTTATTTGGGACAATGCTCTATTGAATGTTGATCATCACACTTTTATTTATTTACAACTCGATTCTAAAACAAAGTATGACTCTATATGGATGCCTCCGGCGGTGTACCGGGATATGCAATGAATCAAGAGTGACAAGTATGAAGAAATTATGAATGGTGGCTTTGCCACAAATACTATGTCAACTACATGATCATGCTAAGCAATATGACAATGATGAATGTGTCATGATGAACTAGATGGTGGAAAGTTGCATGGCAATATATCTTAGAATGGCTATGGAAATGCCATAATAGGTAGGCATGGTGGCTGTTTTGAGGAAGGTATATGGTAGGTGTATGATACCGACGAAAAGTGTGCGGTATTAGAGAGGCTAGCAAAGATGGAAGGATGAGAGTGCGTATAATCCATGGACTCAACATTAGTCATAAAGAACTCATATACTTATTGCAAAAATCTAGAAGTTATCAAAGCAAAGTATTACGCGCATGCTCCTAGGGGGATAGATTGGTAGGAAAAGACCATCGCTCATCCCCGACCGCCACTCATAAGGAAGACAATCAATAAATAAATCATGCTCCGACTTCGTCACATAACAGTTCACCATACATGCAGGCTACGGGAATCACAAACTTTAACACAAGTATTCTTTAAATTCACAACTACTCAACTAGCATGACTTAAATATTATCACCTCCATATCTCAAAACAATTATCATGCTTCAATCTTTTCTTAGTATTCAACACATTCAAAAGAAAGTTTCACAAATACCAAGCATATTATTATTAAGCAAATTACCATGCTATTAAGAGACTCTCAAAATAATTTAAGTGAAGCATGAGAGATCAATAGTTTCTTTAAAACAAATCCACCACCATGCTCTAAAAGATCTAAGTGAAGCACATAGAGCAAAATTATCATGCTCAAAAGATATAAGTGAAGCACATAGAGAAAAACTACTTAGCTCAAAAGATATAAGTGAAGCACATAGAGCAAAACTACTTAGCTTAAAAGATATAAGTGAAGCACATAGAGCAAAACTACTTAGCTCAAAAGATATAAGTGAAGCACATAGAGTATTCTATCAAATTTTAATTCATGTATGGCTCTCTCAAAAGGTGTGTACAGCAAGGATGATTGTGGCATACTAAGACACAAAGACACAAATAATACAAGACGCTCCAAGCAAAACACATATCATGTTGGTGAATAAAAATATAGCTCCAAGTAAATTACCGATGGAAGTGGACGAAAGAGGGGATGCCTTCCAGAGCATCCCCAAGCTTTGACTTTTTGGTGTCCTTGGATTATCTTGGGGGTGCCATGGGCACCCCCAAGCTTAGGCTTTTGCCACTCCTTGTTCCATGATTCATCAAAAGAATTCACCCAAAACTTGAAAACTTCACAACACAAAACTCAAAATAGAAAACTCGTGAGCTCCGTTAGCGAAAGAAAACAAAAGACCACTTCAAGGTACTGTAATGAACTCATTCTTTATTTATATTGGTGTTAAACCTACTGTATTACAACTTTTATATGGATTATAAACTATTTTACTAGCCATAGATTCATCAAAATAAGCAAACAACACACGAAAAACACAATCTGTCAAAAACAGAACAGTCTGTAGTAATTTGTAGCTAGCGCAAGATCTGGAACCCCAAAAATTCTAAAATAAATTTTTGGACGTGAGGAATTTATCTATTAATCATCTTCAAAAAGAATTAACTAAATAACGCTCTTCAAATAAAAATGACAGCAGTTCTCGTGAGCGCTAAAGTTTCTGTTTTTTACAGCAAGTTCAACAAGACTTTCCCCAAGTCTTCCCAGCGGTTCTACTTGGCACAAACACTAATTAAACACAAAAAACACAACCAAAATAGAGGCTAAATAATTTATTTATTACTAAACAGGAGCAAAAAGTAAGGAATAAAAATAAAATTGGGTTGTCTCCCAACAAGCGCTATCGTTTAACGCCCCTAGCTAGGCATAAAAGCGAGGATAGATCTAGGTATTGCCATCTTTGGTAGGCAATCCATAAGTGGCTCTCATGATAGTTTCATATGGTAATTTTATTTTCTTTCTAGGAAAGTGTTCCATGCCCTTTTTAATGGAAATTGAAATCTAATATTCCCTTCCTTCATATCAATAATCGCACCAAACGTTCTAAGGAAAGGTCTACCAAGAATAATAGGGCAAGAAGGATTGCAATCTATATCAAGAACAATGAAATCTACGGGAACATAGTTCCTATTTGCAACAATAAGAACATCATTAATCCTTCCCATAGGTTTCTTAATAGTGGAATCCACAAGATGCAAGTTTAGAGAGCAATCATCAAAATTACGGAAATCTAGCAAATCACACAAAGTCTTGGGAATAGTAGAGACACTAGCACCCAAATCACACAAAGCATAAAACTCATGATCTTTAATTTTAATTTTAATAGTTGGTTCCCACTCATCATAGAGTTTTCTAGGGATAGAAACTTTCAACTCAAGTTTTTCTTCATAAGATTGCATCAATGCATCAACAATATGTTCGGTGAAGGCTTTATTTTGACTATAAGCATGTGGAGAATTTAGCACGGATTGCAACAAGGAATACAATCAATTAAAGAGAAACTTTCATAATTAAATTCCTTGAAATCCAATATAGTGGGTTTAGCAACATCTAGATTTTTATTTCTTTCAATCCCACTTTCATCAATTTCATCATTAAGATCTAAATACTCCAAATTTTTAGAACGCCTTCTAGGCAAAGGAAGATCATATTCAGTTTCATCAAGATTCATATTGCAAAATAAAGATTTAATAGGGGACACATCAATAACTTTTAGATCTTCATCTTGATTTTCATAGGAATTGGAGGAACACGCTTTAATAAAGGCATCTTTGAAAGCACGCATCCTAGCGGTTCTTTCCTTGCACTCATCAATGGAAATTCTCATGGCTTTGAGAGACTCATTGATATCATGCTTAGGAGGAATAGATCTAAGATTTAAAGAATCAATCTCAAGAGAAATTCTATCAACATTTCTAGCCAAATCATCAACTTTAAGCAATTTCTCCTCAAGCAAAGCATTAAAATTCTTTTGTGAATTCATAAATTCTTTAACACTATTCTCAAATTCAGAGGGCATCTTATTATAATTTCCATAAGAGTTGTTGTAGGAATTCCCATAATTATTAGAAGGATTACTGGGATATGTCCTAGGATTAAAATTCCCTCTATAAGCGTTGTTACCAAAATTATTCCTACCAACAAAATTCACATCCATAGATTCATTATTATTCTCAATCAAAGTAGACAAAGTCATATCATTAGGATCAGAAGAAACACTCTTAGTAGCAAATAATTTCATAAGTTCATCCATCTTTCCACTCAACACATTGATTTCTTCTATCGCATGCACCTTTTTATTAGAAGATCTTTTAGTATGCCATTGAGAATAATTAACCATAATTTATCTAGGAGTTTAGTAGCATCTCCTAAAGTGATTTCCATAAAAGTGCCTCCCGCGTCCGAATCTAAAAGATTTCTAGAAGAAAAATTCAACCTGGCATAATTTTTTTGTATAATCATCCACAAACTCAAACCATGAGTAGGGCAATTATGTATCATTAATTTCATTCTCTCCCAAGCTTGTGCAACATGTTCATGATCAAGTTGTTTAAAGTTCATAATATCATTTCTAAGAGAGATGATCTTAGCGGGAGGAAAATACTTAGAGATAAAAGCATCTTTGCACTTGTTCCATGAATCAATACTATTCTTAGGCAAAGACGAAAACCAAGCTTTAGCACGATCTCTAAGCGAAAAAGGAAATAGCTTCAATTTAACGACATCATTATTGACATATTTTTTTCTTTTGCATATCACATAAATCAACAAAGCTATTCAGATGAGTAGCGGCATCTTCACTAGGAAGGCCAGCGAATTGATCTTTCATAACAAGATTCAACAAAGCAGTATTAATTTCACAAGATTCAGCATCGGTAAGAGGAGCAATCAGAGTGCTAAGGAAATCATTATTATTGGTATTGGTGAAGTCACACAATTTAGTAGTATCTTGAGCCATCGCGACAAACAAGCAATCTAACACCCGGGCAAACAAGAAGCAAGCGGGCAAAAAAGGCAAATAGAGAAGGAGGATAGAGAGAGAGAGGGCGAATAAAACGGCAAGGGTGAATTGGGGGGGGAGAGGAAAACGAGAGGCAAATGGCAAATAATGTAATGCGAGAGATAGGGATTATGATGGGTACTTGGTATGTTGACTTTTTGCGTAGACTCCCCAGCAACGGCGCCAGAAATCCTTCTTGCTACGTCTTGAGCTTGCGTTGGTTTTCCAGGAAGAGGAAGGGATGATGCAGCAGAGTAGCGTAAGTATTTCTCTCAGTTTTTGAGAACCAAGGTATCAATCCAGTAGGAGGCCACGCTCAAGTCCCTCGTACCTGCACAAAACGATAGCTACTCGCAACCAACGCGATTAGGGGTTGTCAATCCCTTCACGGTCACTTACGAGAGTGAGATTTGATAGATATAATATTTTTGGTGTTTTTGGTATAAAGATGCAAAGTAAAAAGTAAAAGCAAAATAAAAAGCAAAGCAAGATTAAAGTGATGGAGATTGATATGATGAGAATAGACCCGAGGGCCATAGGTTTCTAGTGGCTTCTCTCAAGAGCATAAGTATTCTACGGTGGGTGAACAAATTATTGTTGAGCAATTGACAGAATTGAGCATAGTTATGAGAATATCTAGGCATGATCATGTATATAAGCATCACGTCTGTGACAAGCAAATCGAAACGATTCTGCATCTACTACTATTACTCCACTCATCGACCGCTATCCAGCATGCATCTAGAGTATTAAGTTAAAAACAGAGTAATGCCTTAAGCAAGATGACATGATGTAGAGAGATAAATTCATGCAATATGAAATAAACCCCATCTTGTTATCCTCGATGGCAACGATACAATACGTGCCTTGCTGCCCCTTCGTTCACTGGGTAAGGACACCGCAAGATCGAACCCAAAGCTAAGCACTTCTCGCATGACAAGAACTACCAATCTAGTTGGCCAAACCAAACGGATAATTTGAAGAGACTTGCAAAGATAACCAATCATACATAAAATAATTCAGAGAAGATTCAAATATTATTCATAGATAGACTTGATCATAAACCCACAATTCATCGGTCTCAACAAACACACCGCAAAAAGAAGATTACATCGAATAGATCTCCACAAGAGAGGGGAAGAACTTTGTATTGAGATTCAAAGAGAGAGAAGAAGCCATCTAGCTACTAACTATGGACCCGAAGGTCTGAGGTAAACTACTCACACTTCATCGGAGAGGCTAGGATGATGTAGAAGCCCTCCGTGATGACGGCCCTCTTCCGGCGGAGCTCTGGAACAGGCCCCAAGATGGGATCTCGTGGATATAGAAAGTTGCGGCGGTGGAATTAGGTTTTTGGCTCCTCTCCTGATCGTTTGGGGGTACGTAGGTATATATAGGAGGAAGGAGTACGCCGGTGGAGCACCGAGGGGCCCACGAGGCAGGGGGCGCGCCCTAGGGGGGGCGCCCCCCACCCTCGTGACCTCCTCTTTGACCCCCTGGAGTAGGGTCCAAGTCTCCTGGATCATGTTCGGTGAGAAAATCACGTTCCCGAAGATTTTATTCCGTTTGGACTCCGTTTGATATTATGTTTATCGGAAACACTGAAATAGGCAAAAAAACAGCAATTCTGGGCTGGGCCTCCGGTTAATAGGTTAGTCCCAAAAATAATATAAAAGTGGAAAATAAAGCCCATTATAGTCCAAAACAGTAGATAATATAGCATGGAGCAATCAAAAATTATAGATACCTTGGAGACATATTATTGGTATCTGTGAAGTCACACAATTTAGTATTATCTTGAGCCATTGTGACAAGCAAGCAAACTAACACACAAGCAAACAAAAAGCAAGCGGGCAAAAAGAGGCAAATAGAGGGAGGATAGAGAGAGAGAGGGCAAATAGAATGGCAAGGGTGAAGTGGGGGAGAGGAAAACGAGAGGCAAATGGCAAATAATGTAATGCGGGAGATAAGGGTATGTGATGGGTACTTGGTATGTTGACTTTTGCGTAGACCTCCGCGGCAACGGCGCCAGAAATCCTTCTTGCTACCTCTTTTAGCACTGCGTTGGTTTTCCCCGAAGAGGAAGGGATGATGCAACAAAGTAGCGTAAGTATTTCCCTCAGTTTTTGAGAACCAAGGTATCAATCCAGTAGGAGGCTACGCGCGAGTCCCTCGCACCTGCACCAAACAAATAAATCCTCGCAACCAACACAAATAGGGGTTGTCAATCCCTATAGGGCCACTTACGAGAGTGAGATATGATAAGATAATATTTTTGGTATTTTTTATGATAAAGATGCAAAGTAAAATAAAGGCAAAGTAAATAGCAAAGTAAATAACTAAGTAGTAGGAGATTGATATGATAAAGATAGACCCGGGGGCCATAGGTTTCACTAGTGGCTTCTCTCGAGAGCATAAGTATTCTACGGTGGGTGAACAAATTACTATTGAGCAATTGACAGAATTGAGCATAGTTATGAGAATATCTAGGTATGATCATGTATATAGGCATCACGTCCGAGACAAGTAGACCGACTCCTGCCTGCATCTACTACTATTACTCCACTCATCGACCGCTATCCAGCATGCATCTAATTAATTTAAAAACAGAGTAACACCTTAAGCAAGATGACATGATGTAGAGGGATAGACTCATGCAATATGAAGAAAACCCCATCTTGTTATCCTCAATGGCAACAATACAATACGTGCCTTGTTGCCCTTACTGTCACCGGGAAAGGACACCGTAAGATTGAACCCAAAGCTAAGCACTTCTCCCATTGCAAGAAAGATCAATCTAGTAGGCCAAAGCAAACTGATAATTCGAAGAGACTTGCAAAGATAACCAATCATACATAAAAGAATTCAGAGAAGATTCAAATATTATTCGTAGATAGACTTGATCATAAACCCACAATTCATCGGTCTCAACAAACACACCGCAAAAACAAGATTACATCGAATAGATCTCCACAAGAGAGGGGGAGAACATTGTATTGAGATCCAAAAAGAGAGAAGAAGTCATCTAGCTACTAACTATGGACCCGAAGGTCTGAGGTAAACTACTCACACTTCATCGGAAGGGCTATGGTGTTGATGTAGAAGCCCTCCGTGATCGATGCCCCCTCTGGCAGAGCTCTGGAACAGGCCCCAAGATGGGATCTCGTGGATACAGAAAGTTACAACGGTGGAATTAGGGTTTTGGCTCATGCCCTGATCGTTTGGGGGTACGTGGATATATATAGGAGGAAGAAGTACGTCGGTGGAGCAACATGGGGCCCACGAGGGTGGAGGGCGCGCCTGGGGGGGGGGGGGGTAGGCGCGCCCCCTACCTCGTGGCCTCCTGTTACGTGTCTTGATGTAGGGTCCAAGTCTCCTGAGTTGTATTCGATGAGAAAATCACGTTCCCGAAGGTTTCATTCCGTTTGGACTGCGTTTGATATTCCTTTTCTTCGAAACCCTAAAACTAGCAAAAAACGACAATTATGAGCTGGGCCTCCGGTTAATAGGTTAGTCCCAAAAAATAATAAAAAAGTGGATAATAAAGCCCAATAATGTTCAAAACAGTAGATAATATAGCATGGAGCAATCAAAAATTATAGATACGTTGGAGACGTATCACACACTATATGCTTTGCATGATGACGACACTTGTTTGGTGACTCACCTATCGAATTCTTGGTTTTGCACTAACGCTAACCACATTTGTTTTTCCAAGTGTTTGTTGTCCTTACTCCTTTTGAAGGAATCACAAGACGGTGCGACATTGGAGAGTGTCCATTTCGAGCTCAAGATGACAAGTACTTGGTGAACGTCCACTTCTACACGGCGAAGCCGTCTCTTTCCCATGGTGATTTGGTTTTTGATCAGAGGTCGGATCTTTCCCAAGGGAGGGGAGATGATGTGGAGCATCCTATGGACATCACCATGTCAAGAGTCCGTTCGGCGAGTGACACATGCGACATCTACTTCACATACTCAAAGGTGAATCATCTCCTTTACATGTGATCACTTGACCCCTTCGAGGATGGTATACTACTTGACACTTCTCCCGTGTGCATGCATAGGTATTGTCGGAGCTTCACGGATGACGAGGAGGAGTGCAAGTGCCAAGGAACAACTACACCATCCGTGAGGGAAGCCTGGAAGCGACGACGGAAGAAGACGGAGCTGCTGAAGCTACAACGGCCGGACATCCGGCGCCTGGGCAGACGCACTGCCCCAACAGTCGGCCAACAACATTAGCAGCCGGACATCCGGCGCCAGCCCCGGACATTCGGCGCCTTGCCAAGTCCCGGACATCCGGCCTCGGCCCCGGAAATCTGGACACCGCCGAACCCGAGAGCAACAAGACCAACCCCGCCAGCCCGGACATCCGGCCCCTCCAGCCCAGACATCCGGCCCTCCGCGAACGCCCGGACATCCGGCCCGACGCCCGGACGTCCGGCCTTCCTTGCCTGCGTGCAGTGCATCTGGGCCGAGGCTTATGTACCCCTTCGCTCCTTAGACTATATATACTCCCCCTCCACCTACGTTTTAGGGTTAGCGTTGTGATAGCTCATTTGAGAGATAGAGCTTCGCTCATCCATATCGGATCTACTCCACGAGAGAGACCGCGGCCCCTCTACGGAGAAGATCCACCTTGGATTCAAGACCTCCTCACGGAGAAGACATCAAGACCTCCTCATGGAGAAGAACCGGTTACCCTTTGTATCGTCCCTTGTTGATCGTGGATCTTGTATCTCTCTTTGTGTTTCGAGGATCTAGCACATGTGTGATCGTTCTTGTTGGTTTTAGTGTTTCTCTCGTGTTTCCCCTCATGATTCCCCTCGTTTTCCCCCTCGTGTTCTTCGTGTTCATCGCAGGATCCGCTCCTTTCGTGAAAGATCGGGCCACTAGGGTTCTACCCTACATCAATGAGCAGTGATGTCATGCCATGTATGGAATTTGGGGTTTCTTTGGGCTACAATCATTAGCGCCCCTAGCAGCTCGAAGACAAGTTGCATGCTAAGGAGGAGGCGCTATAGTCACATCTCCCAAACACGAGATGAGATCCCCAATCTCCATGTTAGGCAGTCTATCCCTCAAATTAGGAAGATATCTTTTAACTTGGTTCTTAAGAATAAATATCTACATTATTTTATTTTATTTAGACCCTTATATAACGAGGAACTCATGCAAGACATAAAGCAAGAAATAATTGGAATAATAGTTTCTTCTGTCCTAGCTCCAAGGGCGAGAGCCTCTCCAAACCATAGTACACTTCGGTAGTACAAAGCAGATGGTGTAAGTCGAGATTAAAATTGAATGAAATGGGTCAAAAATAATGCACATTGCATGTATTTATTAGTTTGCATTTTCACAAGATTGACAATATGTGGCGAGTACTATGGATGATAAGTAGCTTTCTATGATGTCAACATTATGTACTCTAAAATCTAAATGACGAGGTACCTATTTGTCTCGTGCATCAGTGGTTGGATAAGGGATCGATTTTTTCACTAGCATTATGTCGATGTTGTTTCAACATTGAGCCATTCATCCTAGTTTTTAAGTATCCACGTGTGTCTTTCCTCCCCCTCTTCCCCTAGCACCATGTAGGTGAGATACCTAGTCGGAGGAAGATGCCCTATACTCAACTGAGGAGTGTCCAGGGGCTCCCAAGTTCTGCACCTTGTGTGACTGAGTAGGCACTCATAATGGATAAGAACATGTGCGCTAAATTTTGGATAACATGTGCGCTAAATTTTGGATTCAAGTGTTACGGGAGATATATTCCCTGTAATAGTGGGATCACCTGGTGGTATCGTACCCCCGGTGCAAAGGTAGCTACCTAATTACCAGCACACATCAACTCATATAAGGTGTAGACGACCCTGCGTTGAGGATCATTTAACTTTGGGAGCAACATGCTTTATGCATATTAGACCTATGCTATTGTAATCGTCTCATTGATCAATACAATACAACAAGCATGTTGTCTGTCTTTTACCCATTCGAGTGGCTTGAACCCTGGGTAAAATCTCTAAGTCGTTTTTGTCGCTATCGAGATCCCTTCATGTGCCACCCTCTATTATCTTTGACCTTCAATGGATCTTAAGATCGCCGGTGCATTAATCATCAACACACCATCTTCCTATCATACAAGGCTTCATACCGCATCTCATGTTCTGCCACTGTTTGATATGACGATTCCAGTACCCCTTCATCGTCGCTCATGTACTTTTGGCCCCACTTGCAACTGGTAGCACTACCATTGCCTTGCACTATCTTAGTGGTACCCTCAACCAATGCACAATGTTGTTTACCCGAACATTGAGTTGGCGTTTGCGGTGTTGTCTCGCTCCATGGCCTACCATCACATGGAGATAAAGGTGCAACACAATCAACAAAACAAGGGTGGAGGCAAAGTGGTGACTTAGGATGTTATACCCCGTGGCACACACATATGCATGTGGGTCCAATTGGCGATCGTGTCAATTAACCACATGGTAACAAAAGTTTGCATTGTTTGATCAGATGCGCCCATACCCATTTGGGGTTAGTGATACTTAGGCAGGCTTCCTATGTCCTAGTACATTAACCTATCTAGGTTGATGAACCCAGGTGTCACCCGTCTAGCATGGTGAACCTGCATTAACCCGTCTAGGTTGATAAATGTAGGTGTCAACCGTTTAGCATGGTGAACCTGCATTAACCCATTTAGGTTTGATGAACGCATGTGTCACCCTTCTAGTGTGGTGAACCTGCATTGACGATGGTCGTTGGTTGCCATTGGTGCCCACTCTCACACGCGTTACTTCTTCTCCCAGATCCCTCCTCCCCCTCCCACGCATTACTAGCGTTACTTCTCTTCCTAGATCCCCCCCTCCCACGCGTTACTTCTCCTCCCAGATCCCGCCTCCCCCTCCTATGCGTTACCTCTCCTCCCAGATCCCGCCTCCCCCTCCTATGCGTTACCTCTCCTCCCAGATCCCGCCTCCCCCTCCTA